>NC_089495.1:142275474-142482974 GCF_036850765.1 Saccopteryx bilineata
ACTAGCAATATTACATCTCTCTGACTTTACTTCTGGGGTCACACCTCTTACTCCGGCAGTCTTCTGCCCCTCCACCCCCACTCCCAAGGGCCCTGTGATTACATTGAGTCCCTAAGATATCTATTTTAAGGTTAACTAACTAGCAACCTGAACTGTATCTGCTACCTTAATTTCCCTTTGGGTGTAAACTAACAAACCCACTAGTTCTGAGCACCAGAAAACGGGCATCCTTGGCGTGCCGTCATCCTGCCGAACTCTGTTCCAAGGAGAGAAACAACCGCCAAGAGCCACCTTTTACCATCCTTATTAGAAAAGCAATCTAAATATTTTTTAGCTCATCATATATCAGTCACTTTACATCTGTCGACTCATTTACACCTCAGAACTACACCCTTCGGGGCCTACTAGAAGAATCTACTTGCCTCTCACCCCCTATTCTTTAACCATGCCAGAGACCTTCAGAGCATTACGTACGCATTCTGATACCCCAACCCAAAAGAAAATTCTATGAGAGAACAGAAATCAGGTCAAAACAATATTTTTTAAATGTGTTCTATTTCTTCAAATATTTATTAATCAACATATATTTACCATTCCCTAGGCTAAAGACCTCTTACTTATATATGGCATTATTTAATGCTTACCAAAACCTTAATTGGCAGTATTAGCTGCATGTTAAAGAAAGAAAAAAAAATTCAATAGTTTGGGAAATTCTTCAAGAACACGTACTAGTAATTGGTAGACTTATTGATAGATACGTGAATTTACCAGGAATTCCAACTTCCCTTTTGATGTTTCACTTATCTGTCAGACCTCACCCTTACTCACTGGACTATCACCCCTGAGGCAGAGGAATTCCAAGAAGCTGGTCAGCCGCCCAAGAAGGAGCATTCCAGACATACCAGGACTTTTGATTCAACACCCACTTGCTCGAGACTCTCCCTGACCCTATAAAATTTGTCCCCTAGCTTGTACTGGTGCCCTTCTCCCCGGAGAAGTGCCCGGCAGGGTTCCTTTCTTCCTTTCAATAAAGCCTGTTACTCTGGTCTTTTTGGCCCCCCTGGATTCCAACACTTATCATCTGAACCTAATTTGCCTTACTTAAAGTGTGTGTGCTGAACCATTATTCCAACTGTCTACAGACGAGAGCCTCAAGGCATTTTAACTTGAATTTAACACAATGTGTTGAAGCTGTATCTGAATCTAGCCTCCAATGATGATTTCTTTGAAGGAAAAAAACAAAAAAACAAACAAAATAACACTCCTTTGGAAGGATAGGCCAAGGATAACACTGGGAAACACGGGCTGTAAGGTCGGTGAATAGTGAGTGTTGGGCAGATAAAATGTATTATGCTCACTTTGTTAAAGAGGCCGTTGCCCAGGTGATATTAATGTGTGTTGAGAATCCTTGTAGCCTGGGGCTTGGTTTTGGGATTAAGCCTTTCCCACCCTTTTTGATATGGGGCGGTACAATCCAATCATGCCTCGGAGAAGTGACTTTGTATTAGAGACTTCCCTATTTTGTATATTGGATTAAGAGTTTGGATTTCTATACTATAAAATAGGGAAGGAGCGGGAGCTTGCTCTTGGTTCCTGAGGTTAGCATGAGAGAGCAGAGAGAGTAGAGCCAGCAGCGAGAGGAGGCCACGTGGAGGAGGCCAGGAAAAGCAGCCAAGATGGTGTAGTGCTGAGTGAGATGCCAGTTTGTACAGAGTTTGTATCTGGGATAAGGAAGGAGATGGGGAACTGAGGAGAATAAGGCTGGTGAGCTAGAAACCTTTGATTCTAGGAAACTCGGATGGATAAGTCAGTGGCTTTGTGAGCACTGAATGTGATTGGGTTTTGGAGCCCAGTGTGTGTTTTTATTTGCCTGCCGGGTGCAAGCTAGGATTAAAGACTATGGCCCACCAGTTTGTGGCTCCATTGTCTCTTTACCGACTGTCCGAATCCAATGCGAACCTGCATGGGCCAGGCGGCTGCTGTGATAGTGGCCCTGGCCGTGCCTCCTGGCTCTACAGTGAGAAAGGACAGACCCGCGAACTTTGGCTGGGACCACCCACAACCAAGCACGCCAAAAGAAACTTCCCAGGAACCCTTTGGAAAAAAGCGACCGTCTGCCAGCCAGTGAGATTTCACCATGTCATATTAGCTCGACCACTCTAGGGACCCTTTAAATATCTCCCACACGGGTCACCACTTGCGACTTCCTTGGCCTCCATCTTTCCTCGGGGCCAGGGAAACTCGCTGGGTGGGATGCATGCTCTGTACTCAATAAAGCCTTTTGTTATTCCACACTTCATAGCTCCGGCCCTTCTTTCCTTCTCCGCAGGGAAAAATACCTTACACAGGCTCTGAGCCCGGCCGAGGGGAGAGGTGTACATTGGGGAAGAGTTGGTGACAGAACAGCCAGGAAAAGGAAGGAGAAGGGCCCCAAACACAGCAGCATACACAACAGCCCAGAGGTGCCAACCTCCATAGAGCATGCAAGGAGCTGCCACTTTCATTCTAAAGGAACAGACAATGTGAGGAAGGTGATGAATGGGGTCGGTAGACAGAGACCCCCCCAAAATTTGGGTCTGTGTTGGTCAAATAAGTTTGTAAATATGATGTATATGTTTGCTCACTTATAGTCTGCATTGGGGGCTGGGCAACGCCAGATATAGTGGTCTGTGAGGCTGCAGGTCGCCTTCCTGATTGGGAGGGGCCATTGTCTTGCTAATGTTTACTGGAAGAAAGTTTCTGCCCCCACCACCCAGAGGTGCAGGAGGATTTCTTTTTCTTTCTTCCCTGATCCCTTTCCCTCCATGGGAAAAGCAGGTTTTCTGCTTTTCTTGGTGAGAAACCAATAAACAGAATGGCCCACCATCCTCTGACTCTGCGGTTTCTTTACCGTCTGCCCGAATTTAATGAGAACCTGCATGTGAATGGCCACAATGGCGGCGGCAGCCCCTTGCCTTCCAGTCTGAGAATGGCCAGCCAGGATTTCAAAGCTTCTGAGCAGAGAATGATTACCATGGCCAGATTTGTGGTTAAAAAGAATGTCAGACCATTGTGATTGAGGCATTTGGGGTCGATGTCAGACAGGGACCTGTTAGGTTGATGTCAGAGCCCAGAGAAGAAATATGAAGGGCAGGGTGAAGAAGAGTTGATAGCGGTAGCAAGACAAACCAAACAGAGAAACATCCAGGGAACTGAGATGCACAGTCCCCAAATGGAGCTGGCCTTCCCTGAGCTGGCAGGCTGCTCTGTTCCCTGGGCAAGTGGCATGTCCTGTGATCGGCCTGGTGCCTGTGGCGAGGTACATGGAGGTGACCTCAGAGGTCCCCTCTTTCTCGGAGACTCAAATTGAATTGCTTTGAAGTGCCAAATCTCCTCTGAAGAAGCATAATTTAGAGCCGGGCTCAGTCTCTGCAGCAGACCTCAGCCCTCCTGGCGGAAGATTGCATTTCCCAGCCAGGGTCAGTCCGAGTTGTTTTGGATTTTGCATTAGGTCCAGGATCTGGAAATTCTGGGGATATTCTCATTCTGTCACCAGGTTGCACACAATTCACGTTGTGCTTTTGTTGGTTTGTGCAAGGAGAAACACATTCTTGACCTTCCTGTTATGAAAAGGGGTGAGGAACGCACACACGAATGTCACCCTACATGCATTTTCACACTCCCTTGCTAAGGGCTTGACAAGAGCTTCAGAAATGGATGAAGATTTTACTGAAAACAAAAGACTAAGCTTTTCCCTTCAGTTCAATAATCACACGCAAACCTACCACTTAAAATTTTTCTCTGAACATGCAATTAATGTAATCATGGCCTGGTAGCACAGGAGGTATTTGCTGCATGACTTCTTCAATGGGCAAACATGTCTCAGCCTCTTCCATGAATCACACTCTAGGGAGGTATTTAGCAGTTCCATGGCTACACTACACACGTGGCTGAAATGCCCCAGGCTTTAGTTCTTCATAAAACAGGAATAATAGAAACTAATGTAGCAAACAATGTCAGGCAGAAATTACTAACCAGCGCTGCACCTAAAGCTACAGCACTGTGCGGGTGAAGGTTGGAAGAGAATGTTTGATTTAAATATTATTGTACAAAAAGAGGCAAGGCATTCGCTTTATGCCCAAACAGACTTTATTTCTGTCTCAGAGAAGAAGCCCCATTAGACACTGAACCTATAAGCAGCAGTTTGTAGCACAGAATATTCCAAGAAGAAGTGGGAGCTTTGGGACTTTGCAAGGGTGAGACTTTATTCATAAGTTAATATGCAATGACAGACACGCATTAATATTCTTTTGGGAGAGAATAGAAATAAAAATGTGATGAGCAGTATGCACATGTGGAGAGCTTTCTACATGCCAGGGATCATGCTCAATACTCCTCCTAGAATGATCTGAATTTTCATCTTAACAATCCTTAAAATAATTATATTTTCCCATTTTAAGATAAGAAAGCCGAGGCTCAGAGAGGTTGCAGAGTGATTTGACATTCCACAGCCAGAATGCAATGTGGGTCAAGTTGCTGCGACTCTAGAGTCCAATGCTTACCATATTCTGTCATGCAAAACCTTAGCCTTATCTTTGACTAGGCTACAAAGACTAAACATTTTTCTCAAATGATCCCAAATAATTCAAAATAAGTACCCACAGACCAATATAAATGTTGGGCAGATAAAATATATTATGCTCACTTTGTTAAAGATGATGCTGCCCACGTGGAAGCCCATCACCCAGGTGATTGCTTGGGATGGGAGTGATTGTATTAATGTGTGTTGGGGGCAGGCTGTGGGCAGGCAAGATCCTTGTAGCCTGGGGCTTGATTTTGGGACTAAGCCTTTCCCACCCTTTTTGATGTGGTGTGGGGTTGTAAAGCCAGTTGCTATGGCCACTATCACAGCCACCTGGGTCACGCAGGTTTGCATTAGATTCGGACAGATGGTAATGAAACAATGGAGCCTAAAGCTGGTGAGCCATTATCTTTAATCCTAGCTTGCACCCAGCAGACAAGTAAAAACACGCACTGGGCTCCAAAACCCACTGACTTATCCAAGTTTCCTAAAACCAAAGGTTTCTAGCTCACCAGACTTATTCACCTCTGTTCCCCATCTCCTTCCTTCTCCCTGCACAAACTCTACACTAACTGGCTTCTCCCTCAGCACTTCACCATCTTGGCTGCTTCTCCTGGTCTTCTCCACGTGGCCTTTCTCTGCTCTCCTCTCTAATGCTAATCCCAGGAACCAAGAGAGCAAGCTCCTGGTCTGCCCCCATTTTATAGTATAGAAATCAAAACCTTTAATCCAATATACAAACAAGGGAGTCTCTGATACAAAGTCAATTATCTGAGGCATAATGGGATTCCTCATGAGAGTACACCACCCCACATCATGCAATCAGTCAAGGGTGTGGGGAAAAGCTTAGTCTTAAAACTAAGCCTTACGCTATAATGACCAGGCCTGCTTACAGCCTGTCCGCCACACACAATGCAAACTATAATAAGCGAGCAAACATATATATCATATTTATGAACTTATTTGACCAGCACCCCTTTGATTCTAAGATATAAAATAAGTGGTAAAACCACCATTTTCCGGAGTATTTTCTCAATCCATTGAAACTTTGTTCCTGGGAATTGTTGACAGTTTGGCTCAAATAAACTCATAAAAATTCTTACAGGTTTGAACATTTCTTAGGTTGACAAGAGTGAGGAGCTGTTTTTTACAGTCGGTAACAGAACATAATGTCATAATAGTAGTGTGTCCCTGTGTAGTATATGACTGTGAGAAATCAGTATTTTTTAGAGAGTGCCATTTTATTTTTAAACTTTTATTAAATTCATTAGGGTGACATTGCTAAGCAAAATTTTATAGGTTTCTGGTGTACAATTCTATAAGACATCACCTGTATATTGCATTGTGTGTTTGTTATAAAGTGCTGCACCCCAGATTCTGAAAGGCACTGTACCTCTGTAAAGCCAGTGGCCGTGGCCACCATCACAGTCGCCTGGCCCATGCAGGTTCGCATTGGATTCAGACAGTCGGTAAAGAAACAATGAAGCCAAAAACTGATAGGCCATCATCTTTAATCCTAGCTTGCACTTGGAAGGCAAGTAAAAATCACACAGTGGGCTCCAAACCCACTCATTCAGTGCTCACAAAGCTACTGACTTATCCGAGTTTCCTAGAATCAAAGGTTTCTAGCTCACCAGACTTATACACCTCAGTTCCCCATCTCCTTCCTTCTGCCTGCACAAACTCTGCACAAACTGGCTTCCTCTCAACACTCCACCATCTTGGCTGCTTCTCCTGGCCTCCTCCACGTGGCCTCTCTCTGCTCTGCTCTCTAATGCTAATTTCAGGAACCGAGAGAGCAAACTCCCATTCTGCCCCCATTTTATAGTGTAGATTCATAACCTTTAATCCAATATACAAAATAAGGAAGTTTCTAATACAAAGTCACTTATCTGAGGCATGATAGGATTGCACCACCCCAAATCAAAAAGGGTGGGAAAGGCTTAGTCCTAAAACCAAGCCCCAGCTACAAGCATCTTGCCTGCCCACAGCCCACCCCCAACACACATTAATATCACCTGGGTGATGGGCTTCCATGTGGGCAGCGCCATCTTTAACAAAGTGAGCATAATATATTTTATCTGCCCAACAACCTCACTTCATCGAGTTTACATAGAGACACACCCAGTCCAGATAAGTTTTGTAGAGTTTTATTAAAGGGGGAAATTTATTAAATATGCTGGCCGCATTATGGCTGACACAGGGTAACAGATCCAAATTGTGTGCGGGCCCCCAAAATAGTTCAGGGGCTGCTTATATACCCTTGATCACACATGGGCGGGGGGAGTGCATGACATCATGGCACAAGCTAACAACATTTGTTTAGGGGATACACAGAAACATTAAGACTTTCAAGGTAACACAATCAAAGATGTTTACAAATCTCTCAGGATTCATCTTTCCTCACTAGCCTAGAGGTATTTTACTCTCAAGATTCCAGGAAGGGGCAGGAACTACAGTCAATGCAAGGTGGTATGTAAATTCTGCCTCCTATTGAAAGAGAAGAAGTTTCTAGGTTAACCTTTATTTTATATTTAAAACTAAATGACCCATTTTTCTTGCAAGCCAGAAACTTCTACATTCTTCTCTCTCCCCTCCCTAAAGGAGGGACAGGACAGGAAATCCTGATAGGAAAGCCTGACCTTTCCTCCCAGAATATCAATATCAATTTTCAGCTTTTTGGTGCCTTACAACATGTTCACCACCCAAGGCCAAGACTCCCTCCATCACCATTTATCCCTCTTTACCCTCCTCTACCGCCCCACTGTCCTTTACACCTGGAAATCACCAAACTGTTGTCTGTCTATGAATTCTGTTCGGTTTAATCTCTCCACCTTTGTCACCCAGCATCCCCCAGCTTCCCTCCCCTCTGATAGTTGTCAGTCTGTTTTTCATATCTAGGAGTCTGTTTCTATTGTTTCTATTTTGCTTGTTAGTTCATCTTTCTCATTAGATTCCACATGTGAATGACATCATATGGTCTTCTCTTTCTCTGCCTGGCTTATTTCACTTAGCCTAATGCTCTCCAGAAGGTCTGTTCATGCTGTCACAAAAGGTAAACAAACAAACAGACAAAAATGTTGTGATACCTTGTGGTACATTTACACAATGGAATGCTATCCAGCTAGGGGGAAAAAAAGAAACCTCTAAAAAAAGCTATGTTCCCCTTTCTCCACATCCTCGCCAGCACCTATCATTTGTTTTTTGTTAATGAGCACCATTCTGACTGGTGTGAGGTGAAATCTCATTGTGGTTTTAATTTGCATTTCTCTAATAATTAGTGATGTTGAACATTTTTTCATCTGTCTATTGGCCATCTGTATGTCCTCTTTTGAGAAGTGTCTATTCATTTCTTTTGTCCATTTTTTTATTGGATTGTTTGTCTTCCTGGTGTTGAGTTTTATAAGTTCTTTATAAATTTTGGTTATTAACCCCTTATCAGATGTATTGTCAAATATGTTCACCCATTGTATGGTTTGTCTTTTTATTCTGTTCATATTGTCTTTAGCTGTGCAAAATTTTTTATTTATTTATTTATTTTTCTGAAGTTGGAAACAGGGAGGCAGTCAGACAGACTCCCACATGCGCCCGACCGGGATCCACCTGGTATGCTCACCAGGGGGCAATGCTCTGCTCATCTGGGGTGTCGCTTTGTTACAACCAGAGCCATTCTAGCGCCTGAGGCAGAGGCCACAGAGCCATCCTCAGTGCCAGGGCCAACTTTGCTCCAATGGAGCCTTGGCTGTGGAAGGGGAAGAGAGAGACAGAGAGAAAGGAGAGGGGGAGGGGTGGAGAAGCAGATGGGCGTTTCTCCTGTCTGCACTTGCTGGGAATCGAACCTGGGACTCCTGCACACTAGGCCGATGCTCTACCACTGAGCCAACCAGCCAGGGCCAAAGCTTTTTAGTTTGATATAGTCCCATTTGTTTATCTTGTCTTTTATTTCACTTGCCCATAGAGACAAATCAGCAAATATATTGCTGTGAGAGATGTCAGTGAGCTTACTGCCTATGTTTTCTTCTAAGATGCTTATGGTTTCATGACTTACATTTAAGTCTTTTATCTATTTTGAGTTTATTTTTGTGAATGGTGTAAGTTGGTGGTCTAGTTTCATTTTTTTTTTTTGCAGGTAACTGTCCAATTTTCCCAACACCATTTGTTAAAGAGACTGTCTTTACTTCATTGTATGCTCTTACCTCCTTTGTCAAATATCAATTGTCCATAAAGGTGTGGCTTTATTTCTGGGTTCTCTGTTCTATTCCATTGATCTATATGCCTGTTCTTATGCTAGTACCAAGATGTTTTGAGTAAAATGGCCTTGTAGTATAACTTGATATCAGGAAGTGTGATACCTCCCACTTTATTCTTCTTTTTCATGATTGCTGAGGCTATTCAAGTTCTTTTTTGGTCCTGCACTGCTGGTGGGAATGCAGACTTGTGCAGTCACTGTGGAAAACAGTATGGAGATTTCTCAAGAAATTAAAAATGTAACTGCCTTTTGACCCAGCCATCCCACTTTTAGGAATATATCCCAAGAACATCATAGTACTAACTCAAAAAGAGAAATGCATCCTCATGTTTATGGCAGCATTGTTCACAATAGCAAAGATCTGGAAACAGCCCAAGTGTCCGTCAGTGGACAAGTGGATTAAAAAGCTGTGGTACATATATATAATGGAATACTATGGGGCCATGAAAAAGAAGGAAATTTTACCTTTTGTAACAACATGTATGGACCTGGAAACTATTTGTTAAGTAAAATAAGCCAGGCAGAGAAAGAAAAATATCATATGACCTCATTCATTTGAGGAATCCAAGAAACATATGAACTGAAGAATGGAATTGAGATGGAGGAGAGATCAAAGGAACAAGAGGAAAAGAGAACAGAGGGAAAGAAGATGATAGGAGGGGATAAACCTTAAGGAAAGGCGGAGGGAGATGTTGGGAAGGGGGCAAGGGAGATATTGAGGGGAATATGGGGGTGGGGGGATGCATTCGGGGTGACACTAGAATCTATGTAAACACAATAAATTAAATTTTTTAAAAAAAAGCTATGTGACACCAGGCCCAATTGTTGAAGCTGCAGGGTATGCATAGTAAGGAAAGGGCATGGTTAATCTCACAGCGTGGCACTGATGATGACTTCTCAGGGAAGAAGAAAAGACAAAATGTTCCGAAGTTGCAGGTGAGCGGTGCTGCTGCAAGGTGAGTAAAGAGGCCGACGGCCCTTTCCTCTGCAGACCACATTCCTGAGCCCTCTGGAGAACATGGACAGTGAGATTCTCTGTGTAAGAAAAAAGTGATGTGAACTGAACCTCAAGGAAGCTCTGAAGAGGAGAGATGGCCCTGCATGTGGCTGGGTCCGCTGCCCTGAGAAAGGCACCAAGGGGACATATTTCAACTGGTGATGGACTGGAGCAACACGCATCTCATGTATGACAGATTAAGGACAAGATAGATGATACCCAGTAAAAGACAACGTTGAATTTTTATTCTAATTGGTGTTGTCGATAATGAACTCTAGCTACTATATTTTTCCTGTAATTAAGTTTATCTATTGAATTTTATAGTATAACAAATATTTGTTTTTATGTTGTTCACACTGCTACAAATTAAAACCCAATTACCACTCCCAAATTTTTAATGAAGTCTGTTTCAAACATACAAACATCTCTTAAGAGAAATCACCGGCATGAATCACATTTTCTTTCTATGTGGTTAAGGAGAAAATGAAGAAGAGACCCGAGAGATTCCTTCCAGCAAATGCTTGGATCAATCGTGTCCATGTCTCAAGGGGCAGGTGGCCACAAGGAAGATCTAGAATCCGTGTGCATTACACTAAAATGCCTAAGTCACATGATAAAACTTCATAAGCACCAAGCAATCCCACCATCACACTCTTAACATCCTAAGCAGAAGGAAACTTCCAGAAATTATTGCACTCAGGTACCTGAAAGGCACCTGACTTAAAGAAGCGAACGAGGGAAAAACCTTTGAAGTCAGATGGCCCAGCACTGAGCACAGCAGTTCCACTTGGCCATCTCTGTGCCCTGGGACAAGTTACTGAGCTGCTCTGAACTCAGTTTCCTCCTTGGTACAATGTTCAGTGTCCGCAGGGTTGTTATGAGAGGTGAGTGACATGAGAATGTAAGTGCTCACTTTAGAACCAGATACAGTGAAAGCGCTCACCCCAGAGAGGGGCAGCATGGCAGTCTGATACCGAGATTCGGGGAAATCATACTATCAGCCCTCAGAACAGAGCAGACCTCAAGTCAGCTGCTGTGCCCAACTACACTAACATCCAACGTGCTCAAAGCACAGCACGTGTGTAAATGCATTCTGTCAACTGTAAAATAGAGTGATTTTTAATTTGTGGTTTGGCCAACTTTCCATGGCTATCCTATAAATGCCTTGAGAGCTAGGGTCCTGTCTGTGTCATTCACTAGGAGATAGCCAGAATTACTAACTCCCAGAAAGTATTCTCTTAATTGCTTAACACTAAAAAATTATCTTCAGTGGATAACAGTGGCTGAATTTAACATCTCTTTCTGGCAGTCTAAAAGGCGTGAATGAAAAAATATATACCATAAAGCACTTTGAGCACCATCAACCCTACAAAAGAGAAGAATTATGGGAATGGGTTTTGTGGAAGAATCTCCCTTCATGGTCGAGGATGATGAATGACAAGGCTCTGGGCAGATCAGATAACCTGCACCAAAGAGAGCGGCACCAGTACGTGGAGGTTCATTAATGAGCCTGTGGGCCCCTCCGCACAGCAGCACATGTCACAGGGGACGTCCCGGCTCATGAAATATAGGCCCTTGCAGTTCCCCACTGGGATCCTATTTATCTTGAATTATTTACCACCAGGTTTCCTGACAGTGAAAATAGGCTAATTGTGCGTTTTTTGTCTGGGGTTGAGGGTCCTCGGATAGTAAGTAATTAATCCATCTCGAAGAGACTGAGTGGGGCTGACAGAGCCACAGTCCATAAATTACTACAATTAGTGCCTTCATGGGATCATTGCAAGCTCCATGGCATGAGAAACCACATTTCCAGAAAGAACAGTGAGTGGAAAGCACTTTGGAGTAGATTGCCTCTGGTCCCTTGAAGGTGGCATTCTTTCAGGCTACATTAGGTCCCATCATTATGGAAAATACTATCTGTTGGGGGAAATGGATGACAGAGTTTTAAAGCAGGCGAGAGTGAGATGGTTTTTCATCACAGCGTGCAGCCCAGCCCGGGAAACCATACATACAGAAAACAGCTCTGTGAGAAATAATTAGGGTCAGAATGTGTAGACTTGGTAACTCGTGACCTTTCCAAGATTCTCCCCAGGGGTCCAGACTCTTCTGCCTACCCGAGAACGAGCACTCAGGCCCCTTGGTGGCAGGCGTCCAGCCCTCTCCCCGGCTGGAGCTCTCAAGCTCCCCACTCTGGGTTGTACCCAACTATTCGCAGTGCCCCAAACATGCCATGTTTTATGCTTTGGGACCGTGTTTCCTCCAGTGCTTGGAATGGTTCAGTTAGAATGTTGCTCCCTCTGCAGCCTGTCCACGGCCTCTGGCTCCTTCCTCTGTGCTCGCAAGGGAAGAAATCACCTTTCCTATAACGCCCAGCACCCCGCACTGCGACTGCGAGTGTTCTCTCTCTGCCATTGGGCCGTGGACTCTTTTAGGACAAGGACAAAGTCTCATTCTCCCCTTTTTCACCCAAAGCCTGCTAGAGGGACAGACATGTGCAAGACAAGTGTTCTGACAGTGTGTTTTTCATGAGAATAGGAGATACCACAAACCCAAGTAACTCAAAATAATGCATATATAATATCCATTGTTGGATATGAGTTCCCAACTGGATATGAAAACATAGGGTTGATTTTGCCATAAGGCAAAATCACACAACAGGTGCCACTGAAGTCCAATCTCATCCTACGGGGTGTGAGCTGCCCACTATAACAAGATAACTGAGAACACTGCAAAGAATGATGTGTTGAGTTAGTTACTCATCATGGGCAACTTGTTTTTTCTATCTGGAATCCTCACCTCTATGTGTCCAAACTTCAGTCTTATGTCAATGTCCAGTCCGCCCACTAGCTCCCCTGTAAGGTTTGCAATGTTACTTTAACTCACCTTTCTCTGAGTCCCTATAGTACTTTAACTGCTTTTCTCTGTGGTACCCAAAACTGTCTCCCTTATGTCACAAAAACTTATGTAATGTATTATGTCATTTTGTAAGTTATTAAGATAGATGCTTCTCAGTAAATTAGAACTTCAGGGCAGTATTCTATGGGCCCTGTTCTGGTTATCAATTTCTGCATAAGAACCCCACCCCATCAAAGCATCTTAAAACAATAATTATTTCTTTCTCACAATATCTAGGGGTCCAAAATTTGGGAATCACTCAGGTGAGAAGTTCTGTCTTAACATGAGAGTTTCTCATGTTCTCTCAGGCGGACCAGTGGCTGGAGCTAGAACCGTGGAGGGTATGTTCTCCATATAAGTTAGTCTGGGCTTCCTTACAAGATGGGGACGTCATGCTTCTTGAATATCAGGTCAACTCTCCCAAGTCAAAAGAACCAGAAGCTAGATTGCACTTAGGACCTGCTCTCAGAAGTGAGAACACCTATACTCTACTAGTTAATTCAGTCACAAAGGCCAGAATACATTTCAAGAAGGAAGGTTATAGACTCTACCTTTTTACAGGGGAAAGGGAACATTCTGGAAGAGCATGTGGGACAGGAAATAATGTTGTGGTTATTTTTGGACTATGCATATTTTTATCCTTATTCCCTAACACTGGTCCTGTGTGCCCAGACTTGAGCTCAGTAAATGTTTTTGGAATGAATGAGTTCACAGTTGCTGAGTTACAACAACGACTGTGACTAAATATTTGAGCCAACATACTTCCTTTATCAAATCTTGACTGTCAGTCAACTGCTTGTCTGAAAGAGTGGGTAAGCAGAAGACACAGCTTTTATTAGCTCTAATGATTAAGAAGAATTGAGTATATATAGTATTACTCCTCCCAAACAAACTCAGGTCAGGCCAAACAAATGTAAATTTTAACTATTTTAGTAGTTATTTGAGTCCTAGATAAAAATGTATTTGGTTATTTTATTGACTTTCCTAAGAGTGTTTTTATTTATAGTTCTAATATTGACCCAGTTGATAGAAGATTCTAAATATTTTGGTAATTTTTAATCACTTAGGTAAATATTGCTATAGTCTAGAGATAATGGGTGTACATTATGCATGTGTGTCTGTGTGTATATTAATTGCCTAGGCAAACATTTTTTCCTATGGCAAGAGTAGAGTTCATTGACTTCAAGAATGTTCCACATAGCTATTCTATGTTTCGAAACACCCATTTGTGTGATGTGGTGTGGTATGTGGGTGGGTGGGTGTGTATTTGTGTTTTAATTCTGGATTCAAAGAAACATATCAAAATATATCACATGCATATTTGAGCAGAAAGCCTAAAGTATTGATTGTTTAAAAGTTTTCTGTCCAAGACAAGTAGTTTGAGGAACTTAGTACCTTTTACCAGAAATAACACACAAATGTTGTCTCCGCTTATAAAATGTCCATTTCTTGAGTGGAGGAATAATGTCTGATGCTCACTATAACCAGAGCAGAGCCACCATATTTAATGAGTGACTAGCTGCCCAAATAAGCATGAATGGTGGTGAGATCAGCAAAACCCCACTTGGTACTTAAAAGGATGAAGATCACAAAATCTAGCCGTGGGTTACTGGTTGGTTATAACAGGCCAAACTGGGCTTAACGGTGACCTTTGGGACTAGAAACTAAGTACAAACAGAATACTATATTGTCTGAATTTTTATCCCTTATTATAGATGCTTTTCTTGCCATGAACATCATGAAAAAAAAGTATGCGAAATTTAGGGGCCATTTAGAACTACACAACCTGTTCCAGAAGATTTCAGTTCCTCTACAAGCAAGTAACAGAGGATTGTGTAAGTTGACACCAAATTGGGCCTCGGCCTTCAGAATGGTAAAAGCAGCATTTTCTACCTCTTAGATCATTGAAAAAATGAAAACATAATATTTATAAGATCCCTTTGAATGTCAGTGAGCAAGAGACAAATGTAAAAGATGGTCACAAAAGAGGGTAATCTATTCTAGGTACTACTGGTTAATGCCCCAAATCTTCCAAAATCAGACCCAAATCAACCCACTTATTTTTATTTCCACTCTCTCCCAGAATAGATGCTATCTCTAATTAAGCAAAATGAATTCTTTTGCTTAAAGGAAAATTCTTTTGATAAAGGAAGTATGTTGGCTCAAATATTTGCTCCTACATGAACCAAGTCTGTGTTCAATTCCCACCCCTCCCCTCCATTCCTGCCTCAGTTTTATTGTCTGGGATTTTTCTCCCATCTTTTCTATACTGATGGAAATTTGATCAATTTTACCAATTTGTTAAGTCCCAGCTGCAATATTATTTCCTCTCACATATCTTTCTTTTTATGGATTGTATAGCATACATAGATAGTGTAGTATAAATAACTAGGAATCGAGATATATAGAGTTAATCCCACCAGGGAAGTTTGCTAGTTTAGAGTCCTCTGTCAAAACACTGGGCCTTTCTCATGTAAACTGGGGCTAAGAAATATCTCTCACTCGGTCTCACCAAACCAGATCAGTCAGTCAGTGAGTCAGTCCACCCCACACACTATACTAGAA
This sequence comes from Saccopteryx bilineata, assembly GCF_036850765.1. Lineage (NCBI taxonomy): Eukaryota > Metazoa > Chordata > Mammalia > Chiroptera > Emballonuridae > Saccopteryx > Saccopteryx bilineata. The sequence goes on from NC_089495.1 coordinate 142,290,742, forward strand.
ACTACAGGAAATAAAGATGGAGATGGCAAAGCTCTGTCCTTAAAGAGACCAGCCTCCTCGGAGAGATAATGAAGCTGACAAGAATGCCACTGGGTCCTGAGAGGACAGAATGACCAGCCACATATTTGCAGCAAAAATACTTACTTAATAATGAGACAGGGTTACACCCTGGCCAGTAAAGAACGCTTAGGTAAACACGGCAAGTCCGCGTTCACCAGCCATCGGCATTACCCCTGCAACAGGAGGAATGCAGACACCCAGGGGAAGCTCTTCCCATCAGTGTGTACATCGGTGTGCCCCACGTCCCCTTCATCCATCCTTGAAGGGGTGAGCTGTGGATGCTGAAACAGGACTTGGAGGGTGGTCAATATCATGTGTCTTCTGGACAATGGAGACAGAAATCATGTCAACTTCCTACTTAGAAAAAGCAGAAGCCAAGTGAGTGATTTACCTTGTTTTAATGCAAGCAGATGGCAAGGTCATGGGAACTTTTTTAAAAGCATTAACAAACTGTCTCTTCAAATTAAGGACTTTTGAGAATTGAAGGAGTCCTGAGAAACTCCCACGTCTCAAGAGACTATGTGTTCTTGCTGAGCGATCAGCCAGCTAACCCCGTGAACATTAACCATAAGGAATTTACAAGGGCATGGCTGATTGCTTTGATGAAAGGCAGGCATTCGGATTCAAGGTAACATATGGTGACAGATATGCAATGAGAGACAGCAAGAATTTCCCATTGAGCTGCTGCTGTCCACTTAATGGAATCACAGGTTTTGAAGAAGCTAGCTGACAGAAATAAAGAATTCAAAGTGAATGGGTTAGAAATCTGTTGAAGTTTCCTGGACTTATATAGCATATTCAGAATTGCAGCATCCATAAATATTGAAATGATTGAGCATCTATCCTAAAAAATGCAACTTAGCTTTAAAAGGAATTAATTGATCTAAAATTTCATAATGTCTGTGCCTATGTATAAATATAAATATATATGTATTGACATAATAAAAGGCATATTTATATCTTAGTATATATAAATGTATATAAATATATATTTGAGTCATTATTAAACATACAAATAAAATGGCAAAGTATGCCTTTGTTTGGACTATAGAAGCCAATATTTATCCTGTTAGAAATACACCTTTTCATTGTGGTTCTTTTTAGTAACCACAAAAAGATAAGAGATATGCAAGATATATATTTACACAAAGTCATTGTGTTTTACATAGTTTATATAAGAAGTTTTTAGATTGGAAATTTAGCATTGACATGAAAACCAAAACCCTGACTGGATAACTCAGTTGGTTAGAGTGCCCTTCTGATACACCAAGGTTGCAGGTTTGATTCCTGGTCCCATCACAAACAAGAATCAACCAATAATGTATAAGTAAGTGGAACAACAAATCAGTCTTTCTCTCTCTCTGTCACTCTAAAATCAATCAATAAGTAAATTTTAAAAAAGAAAACCACTGAAAAATGTTAGACCTGAACAGGTCATTGACCATTAACTCATTCAAATTCAGTTTGTTACAGATGAGAACAAACAAGCTGAGATAAAGGAAGTGACTCTTTTTAGGCTATGCAGCAATGGCGGAGAGAAAACATTACAGAATTTAGGATCACAGAATAGACGATTTCAAATCCAGGTCTGATATTCTCTATATCAAATATCATCACTTTTATAAACCTTCATTTCCACGTAAGATAGGCATTTTGTATAAAGTGCCTCTAATAATACACCATTCTTTTAAAAAGGAAAAAAATACACATATATAGTGACTAATAAAGAGAAAAAATTCTAAACTCAATTGGTTTTCTATATTGAATGCAGTAAACCAAAAATTGGCTTAAATTATTCAGAAGCTAAAATAATCCTCTACATGAATAACATCAAAATTAAATTCTGGTCTTATTCTAATTATTATCACAATCTTACCATCTGGAAATCCACGTTCTTTTAAAAAATTAGCATGAAATTGAAATTTCTATAGAAACACAATAGCTACTTTCTTCATCTAAAAGTTGAGATAAATAGCATAATTTCCTAACATTTCAATGGAAAAATAGCCCTCAATCTTAAAATAATTCAACTCACTTGATGGGTCATAATACCTCAGATTTTAAGACTGACCTGTAGGAGAAGCTGGGTATTCTTTATTCCCCATGAAAGTTCCTGATTGAAACATGAATTCCTCCAGGAGAGAGAGAGAGCACCCTGCCTTAGGAGGGTCTCTGCCTCATCAATGGGGACCCGGTGCGTGGGCCGACAGAGCCAGAGAAAAGGGCTGTCTTTGGCTGGCAGAAAGCCCAAACCAGAGTGTGCGATGTATATGAAAACCTCAAGCACCGATTCAAATCATAACCAAGGGCCATGCTCCACACAAGAACCTCGTTGCCAAAAGACAACTGTAGAAAATGGGTAGGGGCTGGAGGTTGTGAATCGCTTCCTCTTTCCCAGAGGTCCTGTGACGGCAAGAGACCTGGACCCAGTGCCTTGGGAGAGCAGGTTTGAATGAACTCAGAAGGGCATTAGGGCTCCAGTTAAGCACAAGGATTAGAATATAGCTCTTATCTCAATCCAGGCAAGAAAAAGCTTCCCTTAGGAAAAACAAGTGGTACATGAGAATTACAGGTGCACTGGGGCTCTCTCAGGGTTGTGACAGAAAGAGGGAAAGGAGGGCAGGCTATAAAGAGAGCCAAGGAAAGAAAACAAGAAGGTAGAGGTTGGAGGGAGAGGAAGAAATAGTTAAAGAAGGGAGAGAGCAGAAAGAACAGACCCTAGAAATTCAAATACTCCTCAAACAGATAGTATAAGATCATGAGATTCCCATGTTCTGTGGGGCTCATAGTCCCCACTCCAGAAATGAGCCCACTGCAGTGGAGACACATGGAACTTGTCATAGGAAAGGAGTCCTTTCTTAGCCACATACTACATGGATACCATTGAGTGAATCACCTTATCTCTCTAAGCACCAGTTTTCTCTTCTGTAAAATTCAAATAAAAATACTGCATCCACCAGCTTCCTGTGAACACTAATAATATACTGTATTTGAAAATGTTCGGTAAACCACATTGTTATTCATAGGGCCTTCCAGATAACATGTCTATTGATGCTTCCCTTCAGTGTACTTCTTTCTAAAGGACTGTGTGTGAAGGGCAGGAGATGAGAAATGGCTCTCTATCAGAGACATTTTAGGGTTGTCTATACAAAGAGAAGTTCAGGGACAAGTTTCCAGAGGTCTTGAAGTTCCTTATAAGACTTGAAAAAATTTTAACATCATTGATAAACATATAAAAATTAAACATACCACATTCTGCCTTATCAGTATGAATGCTTTATTTCCAATCCTTTCTTATAGCTCCAGTATCCAACTCTGTAATTACATTTACAAATGAATTGTCACCAGTCACACAGTGCTACTTTAATTGTCCCAGGCTGATAGGAGAACAACGGGCAAATTTAGCAAACGATGAATTCCTGCCACATGAACTCCAAGTGACATCACTGTGCATGGCCGATGATGGTTCTGAAGTGGTGAGAAAAGAGGTGAGAAAAATTGACTTCCCCCCACAGAGCAAGAAAGACACGCTAACATTGACCAGCAGCCCAGTCCTAGCGAGAGCAACTAGTTTTAGCAAAACTAATTACTCTTGACAATTTATCTTTGCTTTTGTAATTTGTTTGGCTTTAGTTTGTTCATTTGTTTTAACTGCAGAGTAGCACAAAGAAAAAGCATAAGGGAGTTTAGACTTCATCTATACGTATGCATGTTTTAGTCACATGGGGATGAAAATGTGTTGTCTCCCTCCACAGTGCAGTGTCACTGAAAATCCTTACCTTTATGAGGGTCTGCCTGGCCTGGAGTTTGGTTCCAACCAGCATGGAAGCTTGATTCCCACGGTTCTGGGTACGCTCTCCTGGGTCACCCTGGACCACAGAATAAGCTCCCAGGGGCCCAGAAAGAGAAATACAGTGACATGTGCCAACTCACACAACGTCACTGCCATTTAAGTGATTTGTTTTTAAGTTGTTAATCTATTTTTTTTTCTATTTTCAGACTCGTGTTAATGTTCCCGTTAAGTAGAAAATGAGAAAATAAAATAGGGATGTGTTTTAGTTGATTGAATTTCCATTTGAGTTTTATTAAAATAGCCAGAAATTATCACCAAAAAGTTTGTCTACAAAAATAATATCAGTTGTTTCTATTCTTGTGATAAAAACAAACAAACAAAAAAAATATAAGAGGCAACATGAGGTGTGGTGCTGGTCTATATGTAGACAAAATAGTGGGTGGTGTCACTCAGCTGGGAACAAGTCAAGGTCAGGAATGATCTTGCTCCCCTATAAGTTGCTCGCACCCCAAACAGGTCCTAACACATGACAGGTGAGTGCTTATTAAGTTAATTATGGGTCCTGGCTTGGCGGGGACTCACAGCAGGAATGCTCCCTGGGCTCACACTGCCCCTAAATTTAGATCCAGTGAAAACAGCCCTAAGACAAGAATTCACAGCTCAGTTTCAAGTCCGCCCCAGATACGCAACCCAGTCTCTTCCCTGGTTCTGAGTCTCCGGTTCAGGAAAAGGGGCCTTAGATTGAACCATTCAGTTCTCGCCGAGATCAATGTTCTTCCCCTGAATCTAGCCACCTGGGGAATTTCCACGGCCAGGTCTTCTGGAAGCCAGCCACCTGCCTACCTCTACGCCTGCCCACTCAGGTGCCAGATTATATCAGGAGAAGGTGGAGGAGGTGATAGATAGAGAGGCTGAGACTGTGGGCTAAGCAGACACACAATGTACTCTTCAAGCGAGGAGAGAGCTTTGTATCAGCCCATTCCTGACCAAGGTACTCACCACTCTATGGCTCAGATATTTCATGTGTAAGATCAGTATAAATACCATTTATAAAACAGTTATGAGGGGAAAATACATTTTCATAAAACATTTGGAACAATGTCTGAGTTCTAGTAACTATATTAATTTTTTTAGGACTCTCATACCCCAACGCCCACGCCATTCTCCCTGCTATTGATAACCTTTCCCCAGGAAGGCTCTGCAACCACCAAACTCTGGTTTTCTTACCCACTTTCCCCTAGTTCCTTTGGTTAAGCCTTACATGTTTCCCTACCAGAGGACCCTTATGTCATCAATGGCTCCTTGTGTCATTAAACAACACCTAAATACTATTTCTTAGTCTTTAATCCCCACAGGGCCCCAGCATGGCCTGGCCCTCCCTGATCTGTGACACTCAGCATTTCGGGTGGAGAAGTCATGACTTCCCTACAATGGAACGTACCCCATCTGGCATGTCGGCTGACACCCACTAGGCACTGAGAGCACATACCCCTCGCCGTCCTGTGTGCAGTCCCCTCGGAGTGAGGCCACAGACCCGTCACAGCCTCCCTGGGAGTCATCAGCCGCAGGGGAAGGTTTGCAGCGAAGACAAAAGCAGCACAAGAGAAAGCTAAGGAACCCACCTAATGACAATGACAACGGGAGCAGCTAGCCTGCGTCAGCTTTCAGAGCTTGTCACTTTACAAAGAGCTAGATTCGCTCAGGGTCGCCTCACAGAAACACGGTGAAATGACAAAATGTGTTCAAATGACTGGGACCGTGCTTGGCACGATTCCACCTTTACAAGTGGCTGATGCTGCCCCTAAAATGAGGTCCAAGAGCGGCCCAAAAGGGCAGCTGTGGCTTTCCACACTTCTGTTTGTCACCAGACACTCTGTGACCTTCTCCACTGACGACTTTGGGACGGCAGACTTCAGCTCTTGCTTTTCTGTCTGATTCTTCCTATTCAGTGTTCTCCTGTTTAGAACGTTTTCTACAATACCTCCTTTGACTCCTAATAGCTCAGCTAGCTCAATTGGAGACCCTCCTCTAGGGCCTTGCCATGTGAATTCAGTTTAAAAACTACGGTGGAGGGACCATAAGGTGACCCCCAAGGACCACCACTTTCCTGAGTGTTCACATGCATTTAGTAACTTCCCTTGCTTGTAGGAGGGACCTGTGGGTTGTTTCCAATGGATAACATATGGCAAAGATGATAGATTTTGAAATGTAAGCAAAGCCCCAAGTGGGTTGATTTTTCAATGAACAAATAGTGAGTATTTCCTGGGTCAGCCTGACTTATATAAAAGCCCTTATTACAGGTAGTGGGCTGTCCTGGAGGTGAGTGAGAGCCTAGCCTTCCTGGCTTTTTGAGGCGAGTGGCAAGGTTGAAGAGGCCCAGACGGAAGGAACGGTGGTCAGCTCTGGGATCTAAGGGGGCTGCCTGGGCCTCGTATAGAGCTCAGGCCCTCACTCATACAGCCACGAGGGAAGTAGCTTTGCTGATAACCTGAGTGAACCTGGGGAAGGATTCTTCTCCACTTGATCCTTCAGATGAGAATGGAGCCTGGCTGACACCTTGATCGCAGCCTCAGGAAAACCAGAGCCAAGCTTCAGGCGAAGCCACGCCCGGACTCATGACCCACAAGTGACCACTATCAAATCAGCTGAGCCACCATGTTGCATTCCTGCAGAAAAACTACACATTTCTACCAGATTGAAATGGCTGAGGTGCTAAGTCTTAAGAGAAAAACACAATAATAAAATAATAAAATCGAAATGACATATCAGAGTGGCCAGTTCAGTAAAATCAAATTAACTTTAGTTTGAGGTGTGGAACATGGGGTATTCTGAGTGAGTCCCCAAATTCCTAATCAAAATACGTGACTATGTGCAGCCTTATTAGAGAAACAGCTTGGACCTGCAGCTCTTTGTTGATGGGCAGGCAATACTTGAACCTAATGGAATCCCCGTGGACGTGTCAGAATGCACTCGGATACAGGGAGTACAAAGGAGAAGTGAGTGTAATCCGTGGTGGTTATCAGCAGAGCCAGGCAGCTCGAGAGTCCCAGGCGGGGTCAAGAAGGGGAAGTGGTGAAAAGGCAGAGACCCTGGGGAAATATCCCTGAAGGGCCCCCTTTGTCTCTGCAGGCATTATAAGAACAAACGTACCCATCACAATACCTACAAGCTCCTCTTTGTTCTTTTGCAAAGATTTCTCATGCCATAAAAAATGGGGGAGGGGGAGCTGCAATTATAATTAGCCTATGTCTGCTTATTTAATAAGCACAGCACATTAGAAACCCCAAGTTGGATGTTCATTCGTATTTATTAGGTTAGAATTAAAAAGGCAAAGACACATTTACTTTAGAGATCCCCCTCATTGGCCACTCTGATGCTCCCCTCTGAGCCTCTAGGACAGACAGTGAGAAGTGGCAGGGCAGAGACCCAATGCCGGGCAGTTCCTGTCCATCACAGAGGACCTATGAGTCTGCAGTCGCCACAGACACAGGATACAATGCTGGGTGGGAGTGTGTGTTCTTTACTAAGACTTTTCCTGTGTGGAAAGAAAATCTACCTACTTCCAACACAGGCAATGGCAGTTTATTCTCCAGTTGCTCTTGTTTTTTAGACCAGGGGTCAAAAACCTATGGCTCGCGAGCCAGATGTGGCTCTTTTGATGGCTGCATCTGACTCTCAGACAAATCTTTAATAAAAAAAATAATGCTAAAAATATAAAACATTCTCATGTATTACAATCCTTTCATTTCCTACCACTCATGTTCATGGTTGCCGGTGGATGGAAGCAATCACAGCTGTCCTCCGGGACAACACTAAATTTTTATAGGATAATGCATAATGTACATGAGTCATTGTGAAGTCAGGAAGTAAACTTCTCTCCTTTTAATCAAGTAGTCAGCTAGCTAATTGCAGAAATCCTTTTGAGGAATAAGATGGCTAAAAGAAAAAAAGATGAGGAGTATCGTACTTTTCAGCAGGAATGGACAGAGGAATTCGCCTTTGTGGAGAGAGCAGGTTCTGCAGTGTGTCTAATATGCAGTGATAAAATTGCATCAATGAAACAGTCAAATATAAAGCAGTACTTTGACATATGCCATACTACATTTGCACCTAAATATCCAGCGGGGAACAGCAGGAAGAAAGCATGTCAAGAGCTACTGTGCAGAGTGCAAGCTAGTCAGCAGCAACTCCGTGTTTGGACCCAACAAAGTGACTGGAATTCAGCTAGCTTTGCTGTTGCTTTAGCAATTGTGAGAAACAGAAAATCATTCACAGATGGGGAGTATGCCAAAACATTCATGCTTGATGTTGTCAATAAACTTTTTGATGAGTTTTCAGATAAAGACAAGATAATCAAATGAATAAAAGACATGCCTCTGTCAGCAAGAACTGTTCACGATCGTACCATCATGATGGCAAATCATATTGAGGCAACACAAGTGAAGGACATAAATGCAGCACCATTCTTTTCTCTCGCTTTGAATGAGTCAACAGACTTAAGCCATTTATTCCAGTTCAGCGTGATTGCAAGGTATGCTATCGGTGATACACTATGTGAGGAAAGTCTTGCTGTTTTGTCTATGAAAGAGACAACTAGAGGGGAGGATTTATTCGAGTCTTTCACTGAGTTCACTAAAGAAAAAAAAAATCTACTAATGGATAAACTTATTTCAGTGTGTACTGACGGTGCTCCGTGCATGGTGGGGAAAAACTGAGGATTCGTAGCGCTTCTTCATGAACGTGAAAAGAGACTCATCTTAAGTTTTCACTGCACCTATATCAGGAGGCGCTTTGTGCTCAGATGTGTGGCGAGCAGCTTGGTGAGGTGATGTCACTGGTCATTTGGGTGGTCAACTTTATTGTTGCCTGAGCTTTAAATGATCGCCAGGTTAAAACACTGCTGGATGAAGTTGGGGATAATTATCCTGGTCTGCTTCTGCACAGCAATGTGTGTCAGTTGTCAAGAGGGAAGGTGCAGGCCCTGGCCAGTTGGCTCAGTGGTAGAGCATCGGCCTGGCGTGCAGAAGTCCCGGGTTCGATTCCCGGCCAGGGTACACAGGAGAGGCGCCCATCTGCTTCTCCATTCCTCCCCCTCTCCTTCCTCATTGTTTCTCTCTTCCCCTCCCGCAGCTGAAGCTTCATTGGAGCAAAAGATGGCCCGGGTGCTGGGGATGGCTCCTTGGCCTCTGCCCCAGGCACTAGAGTGGCTCTGGTCGAGACAGAGCGACACCCTGGATGGGCAGAGCATTGCCCCCTGGTGGGCGTGCCAGGTGGATCCCGGTCAGGCGCATGCAGGAGTCTGTCTGCCTCCCCGTTTCCAGCTTCAGAAAAATACAAAAAAAAAAAAAAAAAAAAAAAAAAAAAAAAAAAGAGGGAAGGTGCTCAGCCATTTCGTGGCTTATCTGAGTGAAATCAAACTTTTCTTGAAATGAAAAACGTCAAGCATCCTGAGTTAGCAAACACTGAGTGGCTCTTGAAGTTCTACTATCTCGTGGACATGACTAAACATCTGAACCAGCTCAATGTGAAAATGCAAGGCATTAGAAATACAGTCTTATCCCTTCAACAGTGTTTGCATTTGAAAACAAGCTTGAACTCTTCATCGCCAACATTGAAACAGGTTGTTTACTACACTTTGAAAACCTGGGAGAGTTTAAAGATGCATGCACAGCAAGTGACCCTGCTCAACATCTTGATCTCCAGCAGCTAGTGGGCTGACATCTAATCTCCTGCAGTCATTCAAAGAGCGCTTTGGAGAATTTCATGAGCGCACTCATCTTTTTAAGTTCATCACCCATTCACACGAGTGTGCAGTGGACAGTGCTGACCTGAGTTACATCCCCGGTGTCTCCATCAGAGATTTTGAGCTATAAGCTGCTGACCTGGAGCCTCAGACATGTGTGTGAATAAGTTCAAGTCACTGAATGAAGATTTGGAAAGACTTGAACAACAGCAAGAAGAGTTGGCGAGCAAACACAAGTGGGGAGAAATGAAAAAACTTCAACCCGCGGACCAGCTGATTGTCAAAACTTGGAATGCGCTTCCCATCACATACCATACACTGCAGCATGTGAGTATTGCTGTACTGACAATGTTTGGCTCTACGTATGCATGTGAGCAGTCTTTCTCACATCTAAAGAACGTTAAGACCAAACTACGATCACGTTTAACGGATGGAAGTCTCAACGCCTGCATGAAGCTTAACCTCACCGTGTATTAACCAGACTACAAAGCCATCAGCAAAACCATGCAGCACCAGAAGTTGTATTAATGGTAAGAAGTACTTTATTCATCATTGGTTAGCAACAGCATAACAAGGTTATTAAAAAATATTCAGAGACTTATTGTACTTTAAAAATGTTGGTCTTACATAAAATGCACACATTTACTTGTATTTAGTGTTAAATATATTGTATGGCTCTCATGGAATTAATTTTAAAATATGTGGCGTTCATGGCTCTCTCAGCCAAAAAGTTTCCCGACCCCTGTTTAGACTGTTCTTTTCTCTTATTTGTTTATCACTTTCATTTTAGATCTACAGTCTGGAATGAGAATGATTTGGATCTGTTCTTACAACTCCCACATAGCAACCTTTCCATTGCAGAAAGAGAGTTGTCCTTGCCCTGCATGTTCTAATTCCCTCCTGGGGGATCCGAGCAGTGAAGGACAGAATAAGAAAGCCGTGGCCAGAGGTCAGAACCCAGCCGTTAGGCTAACTCTTTCTTAAGTTCCTCCTCTTCTTCATCCTGAGGCTGACCCTGAAAACTGGTATGTACTTGCTGCTCCTAGTTGATGCGTCAGTTCAGGAGAACTCACGCAAGAGGCCATGGATGCTCAAGGGATGCTCTTAAGAGAAGATTACAAGCACAGGCAGGGCTTGTAATCAGAATTCAACAGAGAAGCTGTGCTTTTGTGTGCTCACATAGCAAGCATCTCTGCAAAGTTTCACTTGAAGAAAGTTTTCTCCTATAAAAAAATATATGTTGGAAAACTACCACCTTAGCCCATTTGTAATATTTTTACCCTTACTCAGTTTTATCTAATATTTTTGTACCACACTTTTGCAAACTTGACTCAAGCCAGGAAATTTGCATACCTGATTAGAATGCTACAATTTTGATGTGCTATACAATATATGTCGAATAAAGAAGACGCACCTAAAAGAAAGAGAGAAATCTTAAAATTAAAACCAGGAGCAGAGGTTAAAAAATAAATAAAGCAGGAATCATAACATGGGTGAGCTTGAATATAAAGAACTCCTTGATAGAATTCCATTCACTAAAACCAGAAACATTTCCGATACTTTATATCTATGATTTTATTTACATGGTATTCTTGAAATATCAAAAATGTATCCAAACAGGAAATGAACTGGTAGGCGCCCAGAGATTTTGTTGGGGTAATGGAATGTCTCTGTGTCCTGATTATGGTGATGAATTCAAGACAATATGTACTTGTCAAAACTTACAGAACTGTACACTAAAAAAGTTAACTTGTACTGCAGGTAAATTATACCTTCCAGATGATATGATTTTGTTCTTAAAACCATATAATATTGATTTCATCAAAATTAAAAACTTTGTGCTACAAAAAGCACCATCCAGAAAATGAAGACACACCCACATAGTAAAAGAAAATACCTGCAAATCACTTGTCTGATAGGGACTGTATCATGAAAACACAAGGATTGCTAATAACTCAATAATAATAATATTAAAGACTCAATTAATAAAGAAAGTATACTATAGACATTTCTCCAAAGATTCACAAATGTCAGGTAAGCACATAATAATATGACTGTCATCATTAGGCATTAGAGAAATACAAATCAAAACCACAAAGAGATAGTACCTCATATCCATGAGGGCCCCTACATTCCAAAAAAGAGACAATAACATGTTGATGGGGACATGGAGATATTGTAACCTTCATACACTGCTGGTAGGAATGTAAAGTGATGTCACTGCTACTGGGAAAATTGTTTGGCAATGCCTCAAAATGTTAACTAACAGTGTTTCCTTATGACTCAGCAATTATATTTCGGGTTATATACCCAAGAGAAAGAGAAATGCAGGTAATACATAAAAAGTTGTGCATGGATTTTTTTCTAATTTTTTTATTGAGGTAAAATACACCTACCACAAATTTTACCATGTTAACCATTTTTAAGGGTACAGGTCAGTGATATAAAATATAGTCATAATGTGCCTGACCTGTGGTGGCACAGTGGATAAAGCATTGACCTGGAATGCTGAGGTCACCGGTTCGAAACCTCGAGCTTGCCTGGTCAAGGCACATAGGAGAAGTAACTACAAGTGGATGCTTCCCACCCCTATCTCTTTCTCCTCTCTCTAATGTCAATAAATAAAATCTTTAAATATATATATATATATATTCATAATGATATGCAGCATATCCACTATTCATCTTCAGAATTGTTTCCAATCTTATACTATTAAAACTATACCTATTAAACAATCTCATCACTTCCCCCTCTCCCCAGCCCAGCCCCTGGCAACTACCATGCTGCTTTCTGTCTCCACAATCCTGACAATTCTAAGTGTAAACAAGTTAAAGTCAAGTAACAATAAGGAGCTGGAACGAGGAAAGTAGCTTTATTCGAAAAGCCAGAAAGCTAAGAAGATGATAGACCTGCACCCTAAAGAACCATCTTGAGAAAGGACAGAATTCAGGCTTTTTTATGTCAGGGGAAGGAGGAGTGGGAGAGGTCCGAGGTCAGGAGCTGATGGTGACCACAGACATCTGGAGATCAGCAAGTGTCCATGGGGGATGGTAAAACTTCTTTCCTTTCAGTGGACAAACTGGTGGCCGTGGTCTCAGCCAAGAAGGTCTCATAGATCTTTTGACAAGCACCATAAATTTTGTACATACCTTCCTTATCTCCTTGGGGTAGGTTTGAGCAGGGAGGTTAACTCAGTCATCCCTAGGCCAGGTTAAAGTTCTTTAGTGATTAGCATATCTATCTGCTGGCCAACTGACAAATTATGGCAACTGGGCAGGCTCGAACAAAATGGAGTCAGAAAGATTATTTTATTCTGTTTTGTAAGTATATATATCATATAGGTGGAATCATACAGTATTTGTCTCTTTCTGGCTGATATATCTTATTTAGCATAATGTCCTCAAGGTTTATTCATGTTGTGGCATGTGTCAGAATTTTCTTCCTTTTTAAGGCTGAATAATAGTCCATTGTCTGTATACACCACATGTGCCTTATGCATTCATCCTCCAATAGGCGCTTGAATTGCTCCTACATTTTAGCTATTGTGAGTAATGTCACTGTGAGCATAGTATACAGACATCTCTTCAAGACCTTGTTTTTACTTCTTCTGGGTGTATACTCAAAAGTGGAACTGTTGGATCCTGCACATGAATATTTATAGCAGCATTTATTCATATTAGCCAAAAGCACAAGCAATCCAAATTCTATCAACTGGTAAATGAATAAATAAAATATAGCATATTCATAAAATGGAATGTAATTGTACAATAAAAAGAACTAAGTTCTCACAGATGCTACAACAGAGATAAACCTTGAGCACATTACGCTACATTAGAATAGTCAGTCACAAAAGACCACACACTATATGATTCTACTCATATGACATATTCATAATAGTCAAGTTTATGGAAACACAAAGTAGATGAACGCTTGGCAGGAGATGGGTGGGGAGACAGTGAGGAGTGATGGCTGGGTACAGTTTCTTCGTGGAGTGATAAAATGCTAAAATTAGATCAGGCTGATGACTGAACAAATCTGTGACTGTATGTGTGTTGAATTATATATCAATAAATCTGTTTAAATCATTATAGTTCAATAAACCTGATTCAAAGGAAAGAGAGAAAATTTAAAACTTTCACCATCCAAAGAAAAGGGATCAAAGCACATCAGCAGAATGCTTCCCGTCAACAGGACTATAAATTACCAATAACCAATAACAGGATGTCAATTTATCAATTATCAAACTAACATAAATAAAACAAAAGTGAGATATATTGCCCCCACTGAAAGTCACCAGAATTAAAGACTGGCAATATGCAGTGTTGGTCCCACTCTTCGAACGTATAATAAATGTTCAACTGAAGCAAATTTTCTAGAAAAGGCTTTTGCAATATATATCAAGGTGAGTAATATATATAACTTTTTTTTCTGAAGTGAGAAACGGGGAGGCAGAGAAACAGACTCCCCCATGTGTTCCACCAGGATCCACCCGGCATGCCTGATGCTCTGCCCATGGGCGCGTTGCTCTGTTGCAACCAGAGCCATTCTAGTGCCTGGGGCAGAGGGCATGGAGCCATCCTCAGTGCCCGGGCCAACTTTGCTCCAATGGAGCCTTGGCTGCGGGAGGGGAAGAGAGAGACAGAGAGAAAGGAGAGGGGGAAGAGTAGAGAAGCAGATGGGCACTTCTCTTGTGTGCCCTGGACAGGAATCAAACCCAAGACTTCCACACGCTAGGCCGAAGCTCTACCACTGAGACAACCGGCCAGGGCCTATACATAACTTTTTAATCTAACTTTAAGGCCTTAGTAGAACGGGTTTTATAATCAAACATTCAAAACTGTTACAGCAATGCATAGCATTCAAGTGAGCTGCCACAGTGGCCTAGGGGGACCTCGCTGAGTCAGTCACTGATCGTTGTCCCCAGGCTGTGAGGCAGGTATGAGGGGTCCTGGAAGAGGCACCTGGACAGCCAAGGGGGACAAAATTTAAGGCACATAGTGGTCTTTATCATAGTACAGACTGGTCAGTTGTGTACAATTTATTATATCTTCTATATCTTAACAAGTGCTCTGGCCTTATTGGGAATACTGACCAAAACCTTGGCCCTATAAAAACACAAGCATGGACAACGCATGCAGTGGACATCATCACAGTGCACTCGACCTTAGAGGACTAGTTCAGAAAATAACAGTATATCCAGAAAATATAAAAATTACACATGTCTAGAAAATATTTCCTTGTTAACATACAGAAGTTTCTGTAATATAAAATTGAATGAAAAATTATTTAACAACAGGCATAATAAAAGCCTAGAAGTGTGCAAGTATTTATGCACATGTGCCTGTGCATGTGAATAAAGACCTATCACCTGGGAGGCCCCAGGGTCACCTCTTCCATGAAGCCCTTGCTAATCAAGACCAAGCCCTTGCCATCACATACCTCCCATCCCAGTGTTGGGTGAAGGAAAAGGAAGTGAGTCTGGGGAAAGGCCAAGCAGTAACAAAATCAGATGCATCAGAAAATAAAAAGTTCTCTGATTAAAATTGAGGTATGAGAGGGGGAGGGATCTGGGAAGGATATTAAATAAAGATGGTCGAGAGAGAAGTCTCTGAGGAGGTGACATTTAAATGAGGTCACAGTGATAAGAAAGAGCCAGTCATGTGAAAACGTGGAATAAAGAGTTCAGAAGCAGGAACAATAAGTACACAAAGCTCCAGATCTAAGGATGTGGTTGGTGTGCTCAAGCCACAGGATGAAGTCCAGGGGGCAGGGATGCAACAAGTCAGGTAGAAGAGGCAGACAGAGACCTCACAACAGTAAACCAAAGTAGATCTGGTCAGCCGGTGCACAGAAATTTGATTATTTTAAAAGTGAGATGGAAATTCATTGCAGAGGTAGAAATGTGAGATTTACTTAAAAAAAAATAGGGGGCTGCAGGTGAGTGATTTCCTGTAGGGAGGGGCTGGACAGAGCAGAAGCCAAGAGAACAGCAGGTGTTTCTCTGGGAGGACAGGTGAGCGTGCCAACGGGCACAAGATGGCAGCCATAGATGCCCTTGGAACGCCAGAAGGGTTCAGGTTTGGGGGGCACTTCAGAGGGCTCACTGGCTTACTGACAGATTGGATGTAGGGGTGAAGGAAAGAAAAGCCAAGGCTTTCTGCTTCACATTTGACATGAATAATGGAGTGGGTGATGATGGGGCTGACTCATGAGAAGCAGGTCGGGCTGTAAACCTGGGAGGCCTGGTATTTCTCCAGGTGGAGTTGCTGAGAATGCTGTTCGGTATTTGTACCTGAAAATCCTAGGGAAGAGGTCAGAGCTGGTCACATAGATTTGAGTGTCCTCAGCAAGGCAGTGGTAGCTGAAGACAGGAGACTGACTAAGACCACTTAGAGAATGTAGATAGAAAGGGAAGATAAAGAAATAATGAGACTCTTGGCCCTCCAATGTCTGGAGGAGAAGCATGCAGCAAAAGAGACCAGAGATTGTAAAACTTTTTCTTTTTTTATAAAAGGCCAGGCAATCGATAGTTTCACCTCTGAAGGGCACACCATTGCACCTGTGGCTAGCCAACTCTGCCACTGCATCGTGAACTTGGCCATAGACCAGCTATGAACAAGTGGGTGTGGCTGCGCTTCAAGAAGACGCTCCTCCCCAACGGAGAAAGCAGCAGAATTTTGCCAGCAGCAGTGCCAGATCACCTCTGGAGGAGGTGAGAAGAAACATTGATGCAGGTTGAAAGAAAATAACTAGATTGTGGTGTCACAGAAACCTAGAGAAGGTGCCTTAAGGTAGACAGAAGAGTTCATCAGGTCAAGTTGAGCAAAATAAAGCCTGAGGATGAAGGTCTCCAGTTATACGGGTTCCTGGTGTTCGCTGGATGCACTATTGTTTTCCAAGATGTCCTGGGAATTCAGCTCGTTGGCCTTGAGTGTCCTCCACAGAACAGTGCTGCCATTTCATGAATTTCTTCTTATCCTTTAGGTCTTCAATGATACCTCACTCCAGGAGTCTTCTGTGGTAGACAGAACAGCAGCCCCGCCCCCAGAATTCCACATCGTTACTGTGGAGCCTGTGAATATGGCACCTGTTACCTTGCCAATATGACTGAATTAAGGATCTTGTGAAGGAAGGTCATCCTGTATTACCTGACCCACCCTGGGTAATCACAGGTCCTGTTACAAGGTTGAATTGTGTTCCTCAGAATTCATATGTTGAAATCCAAACCCAAAGTACATCTGAATATGACCTTATTTGGAAATAGGGTGATTACAGATATAATTTGTTCAGAACAGGTCATACAGAAGTATGGAGGGCCCCTAATTCAATATGACTGTGCCTTCAGAAATGGGGGCCAATGGACATGAACAATCATCTGCAGAGAGAACGCCATGTGACAATGAAGATAGAGGTTGGAGTGATGCTTCTATAGCCAAGGAATGCCAACGATTGCCAAGTAGCCACCAGAAGCCAGGGGAGAGGCCTAGGACAGATGTTTCCTTACAGCCTCAGAAGGAGCCAATCTTGCCGACATCTTGATCTCTACTTTCAGCCCCCAGAACTGTAAAACAATACATTGCTGTTGTTTACACAACCCTCCACCAGCTTGTGACTCTGTACTCTATTAATGCAGCAGATTCATACAGGGAGGCAGGGGAGGAGGTGACAGTGACACGGAGGGAGAAGGACTCAGTCTCGGCTCTGAAGATGGAGAAAGGGGCCATGAGCCAAGGAAGGGGGCACTCTCCCCCAGAAGTTGGGATTCTCCCCCAGACCCTCCAGAAGGAATGCCCCTCTGCCAACACCACAATCTTAGCTCAAGGATACCCATGCTGGACTTCTGACCTACAGACCTCATGGGAATACATTTCTATGGTTCTAAGTCACTAAGATAGTGGCAATTTGCTAGAAAGCAGCCACAGAAAATGAATATACTGCTGGAGTTTCAAATCCTTCAGAGATGCTCCCAGTAGAGTGTGAATTCCTATCTCTCCAGCTGAGCTAGGAGTATCGCAAAGACAAGGTCCAGGTGCTGTTCGTACTCTGACCTCTAGCACATCATCTCTAACAGGAGATGATCCATCAGTAAATGTAGGTTAATGTCTGATGAATGAATCTGTCTCACCAAGCTCCTCACTGCTTTTTCTATCTGACCATAAGCACACTCAACTTTTAACTTTCTAGGTTTGGAGCTCACTTTCTTTACATTCGTTATTCAATTTTATTACTGCTGTAAACAGTCCTAAACTCTCCTGCAATTCAAGAACAAAAACAAGAGTTTGAAGACCCAGCAAGAAACAGAAGCCATCAGGAAAGTGTCTTTAGCAAAAGGTGGTAATGTGAATTCACTTGAGCTAATTTACTGCAAATCAGTCTTGAATAGACTTCAGTGGGCAGATCTGAATGGATAATTTCACAGGAGGACATGAGCTGAGCTGATCCTTAACCATCTCAAATCTAGTTAGTCTTATAGATGGAATAATAATAAATTTCATTATGGTTTATTAAAAACATCTTTTCAATAAATAGAGCTAAGTTTATGAAATCATTGATTTTTTTTTTCTTATCTTGAACTGCAAATCTAGTTATTCATGTCCTTCTGCTAATTATTCCAAAGAATGAACAGGATTCTTCGAGACACTGAGTTCCTTATGGGTTTAGCAGCGGCCTTGCCACTGAGTTAAAATGTGTTAGACTTTATCTCCGAAATCAAAAGGACCCCTCATTTCAGACAATGGAGAGAGGGCTGATAGTTAGAATTATGTCAAATCCAACCAGATAAACTCCCTCAGTTGCAACAAGTGCCGAACATTTCCTCTGTGTGGCTTTCACTCAAACATTTGAAGTTATCCCACATACTGTACCTTTATACTTGATCTCACTGAATCCTCCCACAGTATCTAGAGTAGATATTCTTATCGCTAATTTTGCCGATGAGGAAGCCAAGGCTAAACTAAGCATGTTGAGAAGACTTACCCAAGGTCATGTCTGAACCCCTTATAGCAACCTCTGCCGAGAGAGCTGCTTGTCTCTGACTAAGTGGAGGGGCTGAGATGACAAGAGAAATAGTGAACTCATTCTTACTCTGAAATGACCACACTCTACCAAAATGGCAGGCTCTTCTTGCTTTTCCGATTTGAAGGGAACATTTGCTAGATTATCCCAGGTCATGGCAGGGGAGCTGCCTTCCCCGGGAGAAACCTGGAGATTGTCACAGGTCACTGAAAGGGAGAACTGAAGCCAGAACCCAGGTTTTCTGTGACCTCACTTAGTCCTCCGTGCTGGCACATGCAGATGAAAGGGTCTGCAAGGACTTCCAGTGGCTGTGTCCCCCGTGAGGAACCCACAGGTGTGCTCAGAGCTGGCTGCGGTAGATTTAGGGAGAATTCCTGGAGACAGCAGGCTCAGAAGCAACCAACCGAACAAGCACATACACAGAAGCCACAGAACTGGAAGATGAGGTGTGTTTATTACATTATACGTGGTGCGGGGCTAGCCATGATGAGTTAGCACAGTGTAGTAAAAGGGGAACGGCGGGAATTGGAACAGGTAAAACAAAAGGAATCCAGGGCCAGCTCCGCCTTTAAAACTAACCTGAGGCCATCTGGTGTGCCCATGTACTCTGCCCTCAAAGTCCTTCTCTTTACCCCATTCATTCCCGGTACTCCTGTTACCCAGCACTTTCTTCCCAGAAGGCTAGGTGGGGTGGGGTGTGAAAACCTCTGAGAAACTCACTCACCAAAATCTCATACCTGCTTAACATATGCTCCATTTGGCCTTATTCAAATTTTACAAGGGCATGATAAGGCAGGGGGCAGGAGGAGGTGGCAGCTCCATTTCCGATGCTCCCCTCATTCCCATCACCTCGAGCATGCCCCACCCACCTCTGCCTCCATCACAGAGCCTCCTGGTTCTTGCTCCAGGACCTGGAGTGCTCCCAGCAAGTACCACGTGGCTCACACCTTCCATTCCTTCATACTTTTTATCAAACCTCCCTTTATCAGTGAGGTCTTCCCAAGTATTAAAATGAACAAGCAAATCTTCCCTGTGTCTACTACCTGTCTCCCTCATTTTCCTTACTCTGCTTTATTTTTCAACCAAGACATTCGTATCCCCAACTTTCTACATATTTACTCATTTAGAAACATATCTCTCTCTTGACCAATAACATGCCAGTTTTCCACAGGCAAGAACTTGTCCACTTTGTTATCTAATGGATCCAAAGGCCTACAACATTGCTTGGGGTCACAACCATTAAATAAACATAGGCCGAGTAAAGAAACCAGCATGCGATGCTACTTCCAGCCGCAAAAAGTCATCGTACAGGAAACTGACGCTGCCTGTCTTCAGCTCCATCCATCTCTCCAACATCAGCTCAGATCTCGAGGAAATTCGCGGCTTCTCCGAATTCAGCGCATGTTCAAGGGCTGACATTTTGACCTTTCCTCCACTTCAAAAGCCCCGATTCTAACTGAACTGTAGATTTTCCCTCCCCTTCTGTATTAATTAGTCCCAGCATTCACTGCTGCTCTCGGCTCACCCAAGTTATTGCAAAATGTGGATCTGAAGCACAGTATCTTTCTTTTTCCAAAGGCATAGGAAGAAAAGAACAGAAAGCACCCATTGGAAACCTCTCGGGGCATTCCTGCGAGCATCCCATCACATTCCAAACAGAGTCTGATAAAGATTGACTATCTTTGTTTGGTAGCAATTCATCACACTTAAAGTCTCTCTTTTGAACATCAATCTTACAAATTTACCAGGAGACGTAATAGTGTAAATATATTATTCATAAACTAGAGTGAATCCTCACTCACCACCATAACCATTTCAACAATAAATCATAACATGTAAATTTCTTTTTTCCTCTCTGTATTTTTTTCTCATTTGGAGGCTCAACAAAATACATCTATAAGCTGAACAAAGAGAGGCAGAAAGAATTCTATGAGCAGGAGCAGAAACTCATAAAGGGGAACGTGGATTAAATGCACAGACATGAGGGAATGCAGTTGAGCTGAGATGATTTCTATTTTCACAGTCGCTAAGCCCTGGTAGAATCTTCCTTATTGTATCTTTTAGCTGTATGAAAAGCTACAGTTATTCTACGTCACTGAGCATTCTGGGTAAATGCTAAGTATCTAACAATTCCCAAATGGTTAGAAGATAAGTCTAATGATTATAAATAAAGGGGAGAAAAAGTAACCAGGGAAGTGATATCTTAAAGTAGATGTCGCACAAGTAGAGCAGAAAAAGAAAAGTTTGCATGAACCCTGTAGTTACCAGATGAGTTCATGGTCAACTTCTCACGTTTCTTCTTACGATTAACAAAATTCTCATAACTTTTTTCTCATGTGTAAAGGGAGAATTATGCTATACTCTATTCTTTTCACAAGGTAAATAGGAGTTAAATTAATGCATGTGGACATTTTTATAAGAAGACATAATACAAATATGACAGGTCATGAATGCCCTTTGGTGCAAGACTATAACTAATTAATAGAGAAGCCCTAACTTCATTAGTTACATATTTTAAGAAAAGTTGGAAGGAAACACAACAAACCAAGAGCTGAAAATGTGAAGCTGGATGGACTCACCACTCGTGGAGAAAAGGGGAAGATGTGGATGAACCCAAGGTAGAGATAGTCAATTTGCATGTTTGGTTTACTTTTGTATCTCATGTTAGAATATAGTCACCATCACACAATTCACATCGATGTTTTCAAAACCTGGAGTTCACATGCAAATCAGAACATCAGATTCAAGTCACCTGACAATCTGTAGGGTGACACTGATATGCAGCTCAGAAATCACCTCTATTTAAAGACTTCATTTGGTGACAGGTAGACTTGGGAACTATTCTTTGTCATTGAATGGCATTGAATTTTAAGAATCTTTTGGACTGAGGAGATAATCTCTCTCGGTATGTCTTGAGACTTCCAAGAAGAATGAAATGAGTACAGCTAGGACAGCCTCCTCTGCTTGGTTGTCAATTCTATTAATAAATTCCCACAGAAAAGATTATGAATCTATGGAGATACAGAAATATTAAAGAGATTGTTAATATCATTTCCAAAGCATTGAAGAGTTCAGAGAATGGAAAGCTTGAATCCACTAATCACTATTTTTACAAACTTGGATGAACAATTTACTCTCTCCAAAAATGTATTTCTTTAACTTTAAAATGGACTGTAAAAAACCATTGATGTCCACTTCAACATATTGTTTTTGGTGACACATGACATATGAAAAGTGTTTTGAACACTGAAGAACACTATACATCATGCTAATAATGATCAGTGTTGCTATAAACAAGAAGTGGGTAGAGTAGGTAGACGTCATTTAAAATTTCTGGGCCTGAGAAGAAGTGGAAAACAACCCATGCCTGGCTGATTCTCAGGTAGCTGGAAAGGTCAGATCATGTCATGTTTCTGAAAGCACTTTGTAAACTATAATGAGCTTGACAGGGTGGTTGATATTCCAGTATCTTCTCATAGGCCTTGTCTTAAGAAGTTAAAATTCCCAGACCTTTTTGAGCCAGAGTGTCTGATCATAGCTTTGGCCGTTTCTCCATTCATTACATATTTACTCGTCATTATTCTGTATAATTAATTAAAAGCAAAACAGGCAGGAGGTAGACCAGAAGTCAATGTTGCTGTTTAGATGCACAGAACACCACAATTTGGAGAAGAAAAGAGAAGGGAATTAACAGACCAGGTACCACTTCATTTGCATGAGATCAGAAATAAAAGCTGAGGCCAGAATTCAAGCCCAAATCTGTCTCCTGAGGACCCGTACTTTGGAAATCATGAAGCATCACCATACCATATCCCCTTCTTTGGCAGGCCCATAAAATGATGATCAGAGAGAGAAACTGACCTGCCCAAGGTCACAAAGCTATGAAGAGCAGAGGCTAAAACCTTAATATCTTGACCTCATCTCCTACCCACAATCAATTCACCTTCCTGTGACACTGTGCTCGGGGTCTAACTGTGGCTAAAGCACCATTTCAGGTTGAGGAGTATATAGCTCCAATGCAGTCCTTGTGTCCTGCCTTCTAGTGACTCACAGCCTAGCAGCCTCCATTTGAAAACGTGCCTTGTGTGCAACTCAGGATGGTCTCTTTCAACTAAACCTCTTTTTGTATCATGTTTAGCCATTTTCTGTGAGCGTGGGTTGAGGAGACAGTGAAGGTGAGGATGAGAGGGCTCAGTATATCTGATTATTTGTGATTTTTAAAATTTACACACTCCCAGGGACAATAATCACACGTGCAATTTTTTTTACATATATTCATTCTATTCTGTAATTATTTCTTTTTTGAATAACTTTAAATTTTATTTTTTAATTAAATTTGCATTCAATGTTATTTTGTATTTGTTTAAAGTGTATAACACAGTGCTTAGACAATCATATAATTTATAAGTGGTCCCTCTCAATGTTTCCAGTACCCACCTACCACCATACACAGTTATTACAATATTCTTTGTGTGTGTGTGTGTGTGTGTGTGTGTGTGTGTGTGTGTATTTTTCCGAAGCTGGAAATGGGGAGAGACAGTCAGACAGACTCCCGCATGCGCCCGACGGGGATCCACCCGGCACGCCCACCAGGGGCAACCGCTCTGCCCACCAGGGGGCGATGCTCTGCCCCTCTGAGGTGTCGCTCTGCCGCGACCAGAGCCACTCTAGCACCTGGGGCAGAGGCCAAGGAGCCATCCCCAGCACCTGGGCCATCTTTGCTCCAATGGAACCTTGGCTGCGGGAGGGGAAGAGAGAGACAGAGAGGAAGGAGAGGGGGAAGGGTGGAGAAGCAGATGGGCGCTTCTCCTGTGTGCCCTGGCCGGGAATCGAACCTGGGACCCTTTGCACGCCAGGCCGACGCTCTACCATTGAGCCAACCGGCCAAGGCGTTATTACAATATTCTTGACCATATCTCCTATGCTGTACTTTACATCTCTGTGAACACTTTTTGACTACCAATCTGTACTTCTCAACCCTCTCAACTTTTTACCCCAGCCCCCCAAGTCCCTCCCCTCGGACAACAATCTGTTTGTTCTCTGTAGCCATGAGTTTGTTTCAATTTTGTTCATTCATTTATTTTGTTCTTTAGATTCCGCATATAAGTGAAATCACACAGTATTTGTCTTTCTCTGTCTGACTTATTTCACTGAGCATAAGACCCTCTAGTTCCACCCATGCTATTGCAAATGGTAAGATTTCTTTCTTTGTTATGGCTGAGTGGTATTCCACTATATACATATACTGGAAGTTTCTGTACTTATTTCTCATAACTTAGTCTTATACACTTAGTAAGACTCTGGACTAGAACCCAAAACTATCTTATTTAGAAGACCTGAAAAACATTACAAGATGTTTGTCAGCCACTTGTCAAGAATTACACAGTGAGTTTGTGACATAAAAGGAGCTAAGACACCCCCTGAGTCCTGACCAGACCTCATCACACTTCCCATGGTGCCCACCATGTTCTGTGCCTGCCATGTTCCTTCCCACTGTCCTCTTATTCAAGCTCAAGTATTCAGTTCCTCAGAGAACAGTGCCCAAGATGCTAAAAAATATATATATCTGGTTTTCTATACCCATGATATGCATTCACCTCACCATTCCAGGGTCAGCTCTTGCCCCCCCCCCCCCCACCACCACCAGGATGCAAAAAGAGAATCCATCTGTCATGGATAAAGTTATACCTTGTCCTTTAATTAATTTACAGTGAAAAATACAACCACCCAAAAGAGCAGCTGTTTAGGTCTTTAGACAAATACTTCCTAACCCTGTAGAAAATTGAATGGTGACTCTAATTTTAGCCAGACTCTTTCTTTTCCATGAAGATTCAGAAGGAGGGAGGTGGCTGTATAATCTAAAGTCCACATAGCTTTATACTGTGACAGCCTGCTGTAGCTACTTCTCCATCAGAGAGATATGCCAGACAAGGCCAATCCCAGGCTGGGTCCTGGGGGACCCTGGAAACGGGCACCACCAGTGGATGACATTCTCAAGGGAAAGGACAGTCTCACGCTGCATCTCTAGTTTGTTGTACGGTGATATCAGTAAAGCTCATTGAGTGTTGGGGTGAAGATCTCTCTCAGGCAATGGCCCTAGGTTTGGAATTCAGTCCTGTCACCTCCCTCTTAGGTGGGCACGACGTTCTTCCTCCTTGTCAGTCAGTCCAGGCTTCTGGGACAAAATGCCACCGACTGGCTTAAACAGAAATGCATTTTTCACATTTCTGGGGGCTGCAAGTCTACGATCAGGGTCCTGTCATGGTCAGGTTCTGGTAGGAACAGCAAGCCATCTTTCTGCCATATTCCCATGGGAAGAGGAGCAGTGAGCACTCCCAGTTTTCTTCTTAGAAGAGCACTAATGCCATCTGAGGGTTCCGCCTTCACGACCATCACATCAGGGGTAGGCTTTTAGCACAGAAATATCGAGGAGACGGAGCACACTTCCGCACCCCCTTCTTTCTCATCCTTCAGTGACGTCATGGTTCCAACTAGGAGCATTGCTACCTCCCCTGGGTCATCAACTGATTCCAGATTCAACATCTCCTTTTCCCTACAACAAATCCACCATGTGCAGCCTTCAGCTCTGCCCAAGACAGCCATTTTGGGAAAGCCGCAGTGGACCCAAAAGTCAGAGACGAGGAATCACATAATCTTGCCACATGGTAGTTACTTCATAAATGTTTGTTAAGTAAAATAATGTAAGGGTGACTTAATTGAGCTTCATTTTAAATGAGAGGAGCTGAAATCCTTAGATAAAATAAATCTAGAATGATTTATTTTTAAGTAAATAACACACTACATTTATTTTCTGAGATCTATCTAAACAATGGAAATATAACATGACTATATTATTTTGCAAGAAAGTAAGTTATAGATACACATATATACATAGGTACACACATATGTATATTGCATTCACATAAGTTTTGCAAGCTTTTGAGATGTAGGAACATATAATGAATCATTCAAATGTCTCATCAAAGCATCTGAACATTTGACATAGTTTCTAAAATACAAAACACCTCAGAAGCTCTATTACTAATTCAATGTATTTCTTAAATGATCACTTGCTAATGTAGTACAAGGGATTGGTTAATATTTTAACATGAAAAATAATTTCCAATTAGACTGCATCTCATAGCTGAGGGCCTCAAAGGGTGTCAATAGGTTGAATAAATGCATGAATAGTGGATGAGAAATATGTTCTTCCCTTTGGCCTTTACATGGCCTTTGAAACCACTGAAGTACTCATATTTGCTGTTTGGGATGGGGGGAGGGGCAGAGTCCCCAACACAGGAAGAAAAAACACCCTGATGAGGCACACGTCAGTGCATATACTGAAAGACTAGAAACAAAACTCATACTCATTGAGCATCTACTATTTCTTTTGGATCTCACAGCTACCCAAATGGGACTTAGAGTGGAAAGAACTTGCTGCTTACTTTAAAGCAGAAAATGACTAATCTTGGCCTTAAATCAACTCATCTGTTGGTTTCCAAGGTTCCTGCTTTCCAATACTTTGTTGGCTCCTGTTGTCTGTTCTCTGCCTACCCCCCAGGGACTATGTAGGACAGTTCAGCTGGAATGGCCTGTTTCACTGGAAGGTTCCCCAAAGGGGAGAGAAAGTCGGGGCTCTTCCTCACACTTCTTATCTGGTTCATCCAGGAGCGAGAAACTCAAGTGGTGGTAAGGATATTTATTGTCTTATACTCACCCTCATCCAGGTAGCAAGCTATCAGCATTCGCACTATGACTAGTTAGAGATGATAACTCTATTTAACACTCAGGTTGTGACCTATTCAGAGAGATCAAAGGTAGCCTTTGTGATTAAATGTTGTTTCAAAAAAGTTAAGGGAGTAGCCCCTAATTAAGGAGTGAAACTCTGAGCACCCAAGAAAGAACTAGCAAACAAGAATAATGAGACCTCTGAAGTTCACAGAGCATTTTTTTCATGCCTAAGATGATGTTTCTACATCATGGCGGCCACTTCCCAGGTGCTATCTCCTGGCTGTACAGGGAGGGTAGCAGGTCGATGTCAGGATGCCTGCCCTGCCCGCAGTGATGCGAAGCATCAGGCAGAGAGTATGCAATGATGCACCCTCCCCCCCCCACTGCCCACCAGTGTGCCAGCTGTCAACAGTTGCCAACTCTTCTCTCTTATATCCCCAACTCATTTCTAAATCTAGAACCAATTGGGAAAAAAATACCATTCTCAAAATCTGAAAACTGAGTTTGTGCCTCACAAGACTGTTTGCTTCAACATGATCAGAATCAGTCTGAAACTGAGAAATTACCCAGGAGCAGTTGGACCCATTACATAGGCAAGACTCCAGCGTGGAAATAAAAGGCAAACGGCTGTGGTGAATTCAGGAAGCTCTGCACAATCTGGAAAGAGCTGTGCTTCCATCCTGAGTGATCTAAGGCAGATATGAAAGCAGGGAGAGGAGGAGGAAATTGGCTACCCAAAGTAGACAGAAAGGGAAAAAAAATCATGCCATGTATGGTGACTATCTAAAGAGATGAAATATAATATAAATATAGTACAGGATTGATATTAGGGACACAAAAAACTATCCCACAATCCCCTCCCCAAATGCCCTGCCAGCCACAAACAGAGTCACAGGCACAAGACATTGCTTTAATGCGGAGAACATGTATAGTATTGTCAAGAAAACTGAGCTTCCATGATATTGATATACCATATTTCTCCATGTATCAGATGCACTCTTTTTTGAAAAATTTGGGGTCTAAAAACTGAGTGAATCTTATACAGTGGTTGTGGCATTTCAAATGCCATAGATGGAACTGAGGACGAGGCAATATATGAAGACAGTGATTCATCATCAGACACAGATGAGGACAAGCTAATGGATAGGAGATTGACAGAGATGAGGAGTTGTATGAATTTTATGATGAATAAAACTTTAATTCAATAGCTTTATGTAATACATTCTTTTTCAAATTTCAGGCCCCCAAATTAACACACATCTTATACATGGGGAAATACGGTAGATCAACATGCTGTCTAAAATCTACCTGACCAGGTGTGTGAATGTCTGTGAATCAAGTAGCCTCATTCAGCCTTGGTTTCATCATTTGTAGCAATATCACCTGCACTGCCTCTTCCAGAAGGTTATTGTGACATTAACAAGAGATAATATACAATCACTAATCATCCAAATGAAAGCCAAGCTGATGAGATTGTTCATTTTACAAGTAGTTCTCCAAGCCCTGCAATAAGCTCTGATTTCTAAAAGGCATAAATAATTGATGACCCAGTCAAAGAAATGCAATAGAACAGGGTCGAGGAAGCTTAAGGAGACATTGAGGAGATGTTTTATTTTTTTTTCAAGAAAAATGTTTCTGGCCTAAGAATAAAGGATTTAAGTTTTGGAATGAGATAAACAAACATGAAGAGGGAACAGGCTGGCTTAGGCAGAGGGTGCCGTGTGGAAAATGACCAACAGAAAGAAAAATGACTGAGTCCTTCCTGGCCTTTTGCTGCTGGAATTGTTACAGAAAATTAGATGTGTATCCATCAGAAATGTTGTCAAGGAAATGCCCACATTGAGTGAGATGGTAAGGTCTATCACCTGTAAGTTTCCTCTGATTTGAAGAGTCTATGAAAGGCCACAGAGTAAGGAAGGATCGATTTCAAAATGTGTTTATCAGTGACTTAGATAAAAGTTTATGAAGAACTCAAGTTCACATTAAATCTACAGATGGATTAATAATGTTCCTCATGACACTGAGAAAGGGTAACTTGTATAATGCATACTACAACATAGGGAAAAGGCAAGAGGGTCCATCACTAACTGGCTGTATCATCTTGGGAAGTTAATGAATCTAACAAGGACTTGGTCTTCTCATCTCTGAGAGGGGGGCTGGACTCTTCAGAAGCATCTCTAAGTCACTCTAGCTCATACAGTCAATCTATAATTCTATTATTCCACAAAGGAAAGCTGGCCAGGAAACAGAGCTGTTCCTTTGAAAGAAACACTCTCTCTACATGTCAGAGAAAGGCCACCCTCAATGTGAGACAGTGAAGGATAATCAAACCTTGTTTTGAAATGACAACAAAGAATTGAGCATAGGGGAAAAAATAAAAGATAAACATTTATAGCTTTGTTGCCTGTAAAGCCAGTAGCCAGGGCCACCATCACAGCCGCCTGGCCCATGCAGGTTCGCATTGGATTCGGACAGTCGGCAAAGAAACAACAGAGCCAAAAGCTGGTGGGCCATCATCTTTAATTCTAGTTTGCACCTGGCGGGCAAGTAAAAACACACACTGGGCTCCAAAACCCACTCATTCAGTTCTCACAAAGCTACTGACTTAATCCGAGTTTCCTAGAATCAAAGGTTTCTAGCTCACCAGACTTATTCACCTCTGTTCCCCATCTCCTTCCTTCTCCCTGCACAAACTCTGCACAAACTGGCTTCTCTCTCAACACTCCACCATCTTGGCTGCTTCTCCTGGCCTTCTCCAGCTCCTTGGTATCTGTGGCCTTTCTCTGCTCCCTGCTCTCTAATGCTAATCTCAGGAACCTAGAGAGCAAGCTCCCATTCTGCCCCCATTTTATAGTGCAGAAATCAAAACCTTTAATCCAATATACAAAATAGGGAAGTCTCTAATACAAAGCCACTTATCTGGGGCATGATGGGATTGTACCACCCCACATCAAAAAGGGTGGGAAAGGCTTAGTCCTAAAACCAAGCCCCAGGCTACAAGGATCCTGCCTGCCCACAGCCTGCCCCCAACACACATTAATATCACCTGGGTGACGGCTTCCACGTGGGCAGCGCCATCTTTAACAAAGTGAGCATAATATATTTTATCTGCCCAATATTGCCTTATATAAAAGCTATTAATAGCTATTAATAATGACTATTATTTTAATGCTGTCTTTAAAATGACAAGACCCTACATTATAGTGTTTTATACCCATAACCATCTACAAATATTATGACTCCTTTTTAACCATGATCTTTTCAAATAAGACTAAGCATTATCCTTACTGACCCAAAGTTTGATTTTCTCTCTCTTTGCTGCTTGTTTCCTTCTTTCCAAAATGTGCTCTTAGAAAAGTCTGCGTCCGCCATTTGTATTTTAGCAAATCAGCCAATATGCTTCTCCTCTGCTGGAAGACAGACTCTCTTTTTCACTCGGACCCAAAAATACGTTTTCTCTTCTCTTACAGCCTTTGATGAAATGGAAAGTGTAGTCCCGACCTCTTGCTGTCTGTCTAGCTTAGGTGGTGAGTGCTCCAGAAAACTTCTTCCACTTCCTTCCCTCTTAACAGCGATAGGTCCACTCTGCTCTTCAGTACAATGAAATCAAGCGCCTCTCCTAGCATAAGTGTACTGTCCCACAGGGAACCCCGTCCAAGCTTTGAACAGGACAGTAACAGGGTAGCTAATCAACGTGTTCATGAATATGTAAGTCACTAAATAAAGATCTATCACTGAATTTCTTAGTGCTGATAAAGGAGAACCAAAGAAAGAGAGGGTAAAAAGGAAAGAAAGCAAACCTCTATCGGACTCCTACTGTGGGCCAGACACTGTGTTAAGCTGTTTCCAATAATTCTTCTGTATTCTATTTACTCTGAAGTCATGACCCCGTTCAATCAGCACAATAACCAGCAACCACGATACAAGCACATGGTTCTAGGCACTTTAAACTCTATCTGTTGACTCATCACAATGCCATTTCAAAAAAAAAGTGAAAGCATGTTCGCCGTTTAATACCACACAGCTGATGACAGGCTAAGATGAGACTCAAACTTGGGTCTTTCAGCCTCACGTCCAATGTTCTTTTCTTCCCATCCTAGCTGCCTCCAAGTCAGAGCCTTAAAGGGAAATTATTGTTCACACATCGTAGCCGCCAAGCTGCTAGGGACTAATAACTCAAGAGCACAAGAGCAAGTGGCTTCAGTGTTTATTGCAGTAGGGGGCTAGCCCCAGGGTGAAGTCCCTCCTGCACAGGGCTCAGGAATTGCATGGATTGAACTTCTCACTGTGCAGATAGAGGTGCACAGACTTTCCTATCAAGTTGTCCAGATATTGAGGGGAGAGGGAGGAGTAGAATCCGGAAGCTGGCAGTGGTCAGACATCAAAAATGGAGCCAGACTCTTTCTCTGCTGTGGTCAGTGCGTTCAATGGGCAGGCCATGCACTCAGAGTCAACATTCGGAAAGATCACCCCAGCGCAGGTATTTGCCCAAGGGCACTTCCCCTTGGCCAAGCCCAGTGACAGGGCAGGAAAGCCATGTGTCGTGCTGACACTCCATAGAGCAGCACCTGTGCCATTCGCCATGCTGGAGGAGTTGACTCCAATGACAGCACTACACTCAATGGTAAGCAATAATCAATTTCAACCCATCAGGAGCCCAATTACATGTTTTGTGCACAGAAGGGTCTTAAAGCACCCTCTTGCATGTGGCTGTGTAAAACCTTCTCAGCCCAGTGTACATGGGAACATCTCAAGAACTAGCTTTAAGCCAAAATAAAATGAAATAAATAGTTTATTGTGACCATAATACACGCCCTTTAAACGCGTTATTGTCAATCCAGCTCTGTAACCAGCACACATGGCCGGTACTCAAATCACATGTATAGTATAGCAGATGGGCCCCTGCAGTGCACAACGCTAGGGGTCGCTGTTTTTACTGCGCCCTATGGGCGGCACCCTCTGAGTTTGTACCATGAACAGCTGGGAAAGTGGGGTCCAGCATAGCTGTTCAGAACAGTGACGTTCCTTGTCCTAGATCAAGATTTAATGGTCCTGTAATTTGAACCCAAGGCTTTCTGATGCCGAAGTCCTTATATTGGTTCTACTTTAAGATACCAGAAATGGACTCTTAAAATAGTGAAAAAGACGTTAGAAGGCAGGGGACATAATGTTGGTGGCCACTTTTCCTTAGGGGCAACCTTCAGAGTTCTCAAGAAGAAAGGCAGCCTTCCTTCAGCCTGGACCTCCCAGGGGGGCGGCTGACATGCAGGGCTGTAGCCTGTGACGCTCCAGGCATTCCCGTGGGGATTGGCCTGTGTGTTTGAAATTCCTCAGTTCTCAGTTCAAGAGTCATCTTGATGAGGCATCAGGGGGCATGATAGGTCTCAGGGAAGAATCAGAAAAGCTTATGAATATTCACTCGTTTATGAACAGAAATCCTACTTGGAGAAGAAGAGAGCTAGAAAGAGCATTCTGACATGTATGTTTGGATCTGGACCCTGTAAGGAAGGAGGAAAGGTAACCCACGTCACGCGAGTTGCTGGAGGGCCCTGCTCTGCGACACACCTGTGGGCGCCCTGCACTGGGCGCTGAGGCACGCCTGCGGAGGGAGGCCCCAGGGTGGCCCTCTGAGCAACTGACAACTTAGCAAAGAGTCTGGAGGTGAACTCTAGGAGGGGACATTTGAAAAGACAGCGTGGTGGGGTACAAGGGTGCGGCTAGCATTTGCACTGAGCCTTCGTTCACTATTGTTAGTCCCCGAGGTTCCAATGCTGAATGCTTCCAAGTGTGAGGAATGAGGGACTTGGGTTTCTACAACTGGAAGGGGGCAAACGGAGAGATGGCTGCATGAGGGGAGGCGTGCATGACACTGCTGGCTGGGAACAGGAAACAAAAGGACCATGAGTCAAAGAAGGCGGATGGCTCCTAAAAGCTGGAAGGGACACAGCCCTGTCCAAACCTCAGTGTTAGTCTCGTGGGACCCATTTCAGACTTCATGCAGACCTAGAGACTGCAAGATAATCAATGTGCACTGTTTTAAGCCCCTGGTTTTATAGAAAGGCATTACAGCAGCAACAGAGATCTAATACACACGCAATGAATGCTGGCCGTTCGTACAATTAGTATAGGATAAAGTTCCAGAGCGGGGATGCAGGGAGGGAGGAGAAAAAGGAGACAGAAAAAGAAGAGAGTCTTATAAAGAAGCAACGAGAAAATTCAGGGCATGTTTGAGAAGCAGTAGCTGATGGCATTTGCCTTGATTGGGCCATCCTTGACCTTGGTTATAAAAATGGACGAGCAAAGGGCCTTTAGGGCCAGGCTGAGTGAGACACTTGGTGTCATTCTGTGCTCAGGGCGGAATGATAGTTCAGGTAACCTGTGCCCACTGAACCTTTCGTCTATCTTTTCCCCTATTCCACCTTCTTCCCCACCCACTTTTTCATGAAAACAAATCTTTTAGGCAATATTTGTCTTTTCAAAGAAAACACAGGAAACCAAGAATATGATTCCTGGAGGGAGATTTCTGAGGAAGCTGGGTATTGGGAATGAGGACCCCTAACAGCAACACACATGTGAGATACTTCTCAAGTCACCTTGCAGTGGAACAGTGACTTCCCTTACAGGGAAGGGAAACACTGGATGCCAAACGGATAGGTAGCTGCCGCTCACTGGCAGAACAACTCGATAGAGCAATTGATTGTGACTGCACTAAAAACAAACTACTCCCTGGGGCAGGTCTCGGTCTCTTCTCTTGTGGGTCTTAACTGTGAAGTGGGAACTGGGAGTCCTCCTCCTCCAGCTCCCCTGGCAGACTGTGGGGAACATCAAAGGCGGTAACCTAAATGGAAGGACTTTGTCAGCAGAAAAGCACAGACATCTGCCATCAGCTCTCATTAGTCCACAGGCTCCTGGCGTCACCTCGAGTGGTCACCGACAGTGGTCACCGCGAGCGGTCACCTGGAGCGCATGAACGTGTCAGGACTCCCAAACCTCAGCATGGTCTGCTTGCAGATTTCATCACATACACACACGTCATACCTCTTTCCCTTCATGCGTGTCCTTTCTCACCTCCTAATTTTTTTCTATCCCCCCTTCTCATCCACTGAACACTTTGATCACTCTTCTGCCTTCTTGTTAAACAGATCTCTAAATGCATTTACTTGCAAACTGGTTTTACAACCCAAATTAGTCATGCACAATGTTCCAGCATGTCAGAGCAAGCCTGGGGGAGCGCACTCACCTGGGGAGCTGCAACAGGCAGCAAGCCTGTTCTTTGGAACCCGGATGTTTTCCTCAGATAAACATTCATTCTGGATGTTATTCTCTGTTTCAAGAAGGGAGAATGGGGTGGGGGAGCATCAAAGCTTTAAAAGATCATTTCATTGGTTACACATTCATAATAATTTCCTAATTAACCCAGAGGGTGACTGTGCCTCAAGGGAGACGTTCCAAGTGAGTTTCAAGGTTCTGATTTTTATTGCATTCCCTTCCCCCTATATGGCCTCATGCTGAGCTTTCAGTCGACTCTTTTCAGACCATAAAAATACACGTCGCTTCCACCATGAAGCTATATCTGCCACAGATGAATAAGAAGCTGTCTTTTCACACTGTGCCTCCTCTACTTTCTGATCCCAAGCCTAGGCAGGTGGCAGGTTGGCCCACTCCCCATGGGACCGAGCAGGTGACTTGTGAAAGAGAGAAAGCCAAAGCTTGGCATGGATCTGCCCACTTGGGCAGCCCACACACACCAGGAAGGTTAACCTATTGCAGAGATGAATTCTGGAAGCACACCCAGGCAAGGAAACGGACTTCGGAGTGTGTGGGCACATAAGGGAGTTCAACTGTAACACAGATCTCTGCACTTGACATTGGCCTCTCCAGAGAGGTGGAGCTCAGCACTAAGCATGCACAAGGAAGGGGTCTGTCCCGCAGAGCCAGCCACTCGTGGCAGTTCTGTTTCTGTCTATTGTTCTCCACTGGACACATCCTCCTGGCCTCTTCATATGCCCACTGCCAACCCCACTGCCTAGCAAAAATTTTCTGGGAGGATGAACTGTATCAGTGGCTCCTCAAATTTAAACAGAATGAGAAATCAGGCAAGACCTTGAATGACCGCGTGTAATATTTCTCATGTTACTGGGCCCCA
Source organism: Saccopteryx bilineata (assembly GCF_036850765.1). Taxonomy (NCBI): domain Eukaryota; kingdom Metazoa; phylum Chordata; class Mammalia; order Chiroptera; family Emballonuridae; genus Saccopteryx; species Saccopteryx bilineata. Next base: position 142,325,230 of record NC_089495.1, read on the forward strand.
GAGGGCTCGGCTGGTGTTGTAGAACAAGGACCCCAATGCTTAGAGAACAGCCCACCGTGGCCGTGGTGGCCTCAACTCTTCCTGGACCAGGTTGCCTAAGCCTCCTCTCATCCTGTGAGGTGGAGACTTTGTATCCAGAGTTGGAGATTTGGGAACAGGAAGCAAGAAGCCTTTCAAGGTTTCTCTAAAACAGCCCTCACCCCCACCAAACACAATTCCCACAGTGTTAAGTCAATCAGTAAGAATAGAGTTGGTCGCTTTAGAAAAGTTTCAAAATTGTATTATAAAGACAGGAAGTGGTGTCATTTCTCTGCATTCAAGGTCTCAGAGGAAATCCCAAGAGGGCCTTTGCAAATTGGTGTGTTGTTTGCAGCCCAAGTCTCTTTTTCTGTTGTCACTCAAAATCCAGCCATGGTGGCATGGACCCTGCTGGGTGAGAACTCGGGACCTAGGCTTCTTAATGAGACATCCCAGGTCTCAAGGAAGAATTTCTCAGGCACTTGCTTCTGCTTTGCTTGTGCTCTTGGGACAACCTGGTTCTTCTCAGACTCTAGCTACGGCCTGATCTGCTCCTGTCCCCAGCAAAGACCCAGTGTCCACACAGGTGAGGAGCTTAAACAAAGACATCATCCATCTTCACGCCACACCTCAGGCCCCTGCATGTGCTGTTTCCTCTCCCAGGAAACCCTTCCCTGTGCATGCCCCGCCCCTTCGCCTGTCTGCCTGGCCAGCCTCCACCGCAGCTGCCCGGGCACTGCAGGCCTGCTTGCTCCGAGTGCCCGGATGGCTTTAAAATTCTTCCTCAGGCCCCTCTGCTGCGTGCACGGTATTGCCTCTCCATGTTGGCCCTCATCTGTGAGCTCCTTCCACACAGGAATGCGGCCTCACTCATCACAGAACAGGCCTGTCAGAGCGGCCACCTCATAAAGATTTACTGAGGTGAAGAATCAATGAGTGAATAAATGAATGAGTGACTCAGCCATAAATCCGAGAAAACTATGAATCTTCTTGTTTTCAAAGATGATTTTGAGGAATGGGCTTCTGGCTATCCCTCCAGAACTCCCCAACATACACACACACAAACACACACACACACACACACACACACTCACTCACACCTCATTCCTCAGAGCACTTTCAAAAATCTGTACAAGTCTTGGTTAGAGGACATTGGTGGTGGAGCCTGAGGATAAGATAGTTAAAGATTGTAAGATAGTTAAAGAAACCATGAATCAAGAAAGTGACATCATTTAAGGAAAGCCACACAGCTAGAATTACAATTAACACATAATTTAGATAACCACTTAACATGGATGTTACATGTTCCATACAACCAAAACATCAACTACCATAACATAAAACACATAAGTCGACTGTAAAAAGAAATCCATGCTAGATACTTGCATTACAAATATCATTAGGCTCCAAACTGAAATACACAATATCACCACCATGTTGCAAAAAGTCATGGAAACACGTAAAGTTGTACAACCTAGGGGGCCTATATATATCTAAGATTTTCTTCCTCATCAAATCCTACATTTATCTTAGAAAAAATATATTAAAGATTAGAACCCTGGAGTCCTGAGTCCTGGTCCAGTGTTCTTTTTATTGAATATTTAAGATAATTTTACTAAAGAATAAGATTTCAATCCCGAAAAGTGAAGAAAACATTTTAATTCTCAATGGGATGTCCTTAACTAATATCTGATTTCTCCTTAGAATAAATTTGGATAAACAGGCTTAAAAAAAGGAAACCTAAAAACAAAAAACATGATGCAATGCAGTTCAGGGTTCCGAGCCAGGAGACGTGGCTGAGAAGCTGTGTGCACATTGAGTAAGTCTTTTCTTGATCTTGTAACTTTTCTCCCTTTACACTGAACATATTTATTCATACCTTTTACATGTGATATCGATTATAGATCTGAAAATTACAAGATAGTCTCTGATTATGACTACTATGAAGCAAAAAAAGAAGAAGAGAGAAGAGAAATAGAAAGATGAAAAAAACAGCTAGGGGGTGCCACTGGTCCCTAAGGATGGCAGGGACTGGAGGGGGAGGGGAGAGGACCAGGGGCCAGCACACAGTATCCGGGGAAGCTGTGGGCCTGGCTGACTCCTGCCGGCACTGCAGGGCACGCGGACCGGCAGGACAGGACCCTTCAGTAGTCTTGTTTCTTCATCATCTCTGTGTTCTTTCTCTGGAGGAGACATTATCTTGGTCTAGAGAAAGGAGAATGGCTTGAAGCTGCTCTGTCAATGTGGACCCAGAGTACAAGTTTATGTCTAGCCTAGAATTGGGCCATCAGCCCATTCTTTAAAAATATATGTTTAGAAAAGTATAAATAATTAAATAAAACCCAGTTTCTCCAACTCTTTTAGCCCAGTATGAATAACCTTACTTTTACTCTTACTTTTATTCTTGCCTCCTCTGTATATCTGGGATATGGATGTAGCAAAAGTTATGTCCTGCCCTGGAGGAGACAAGAATTACAGGTAGAAGGAAAGTTTCTAAAGAACCTTGGGGTGAAAATCTGTCACCTAGAACCAGAGAGGAGGAGGAAATTGCGATGGCTTGCTCCCGAACTCTGCCAGAAAGGAAGGTACCTCATGTCCTCCAGGTCTCCTCAGGAGGCAGCATGAGCCTTTGATCTCGGAGAATTTCTCTCCCATGTCGCTATGGAAACCATAACCCCATCCGGTGCGCCTTCCACCTATCATAGGAGGACCTCTATACCGGTTCTCTCTGAAGTGGTTTGCAAATTGTCTTGGCCTGCACATCCTCCAGGGGACAAGGAGGGATGACCGCAGGACCAGGGCAGGCAGTGGTGAGTACTTGCACATGTTTGTGGTTTCTAAGCACATTCCTGTATTTCACCTCATTGAAGTTTCACAACCACCGGTGAGGATCCTCAACTCAAACATGGAGCTTGTCCAAGATCAATGTACCAGTAAGACAGAGAAGCCTGACTTCCAACCCCCAGGTGTCCACGCCAATGCCCCGACATGTTTTTGACACCGCTTTTAGAAGAGGCTTCAGTTGTGTGAATGACTTGACCTAAAGGATACCTTCTGTCCTAAAGTTCAATTAGTGGGGCGTTTGGAGCTACTGACAGCTCTGCTCTCACGGTCTCTTCTAGCCCACCCTCTCTAATCCTGCAAAACTGTGTAAACAACTTAAACTCAAATTGCCTTTTCATTAGACGCTAATAATCACTAGCTGCCATGAAGGCAGTTCATTGTAATTAACTCCTCATTAATGTACTATTAAGATGCCTGCCACTCCATAATCACTCAATAGCTAGAAATAAATGAGTACATAGCTGATGAGCCTTCCAAAATCTCCAACATCAGGATAAGGAACCTTTCCTTGGAACTTGTCAAAATGGCCTGAGAACCTGATTGAAAGTCTTTGCCAAAAACATAACGGAGAACACTTTGTATGTATGTGTATGGTGTCTGTTTCCCATGGATACAGAAGCAATAGACAGCTGTTGAGAATTCCAGATGAAGTTTCTGTTCCCAAAGACCTCAAGACCATGTCAAACCTATCATGGCTACAGCCTGGGCTGGTCATCAGACACCATCTAATCCTCCAGGCTCAGGGCAATGTCTTGAGCAGAGACATCAAGTACTTTAGCCATGAACCTCGGACGGGCGCTCCGGGCTCCACATTCCAAGTCTCATACTTTTCCTGCTCCACTCAGATGAAATTCAGATGAACTCTGAAATCAAAGCATCTTTAACTGAATATATCTTAAGTCATGAACCTGTGGTTGAACCCTTTGTCTCTCTGAATCCTTTCTGTCACGATTTGCTCTGGGACTTGGGATAATCACAAGAAAGAAAGAGCAAGGCAACAGAAGTCTTAAGGGTTTGGGGAGAAAAATGCTGAACTTCACTGACATGAGTTTTAGATGAATGAAATACAAATACATGCCAACTTATAAGGTCAAAGCATCATTAGGCAATTACAAGAGTGAAGGAGATCTCCCCAGAAGCTCAGAGACACCGAGAGTGGACAGGAAGTCCCACTAGAGAACAGAATTCTTTTTTTTTTAAATAAATTTTTATTAATGTTAATGGGATGACATTAATAAATCAGAGTACATATATTCAAAGAAAACATGTCTAGGTTATCTTGTCATTAAATTATGTTGCATACCCCTCGCCCAGAGTCATGAAAGGTCATGATGTTGCTAAAGCTGGGCCAGGAGACGAGAAAGGGTCAAAGGGCGAAGCGTCGGCTGGCTGCCAGCATGACTGCGAGTGACCATCTCCAGCACGGGGGAGTCCACTCCATCTCTGCATGAAGACCAGACTAGATACCCTAATACTGCTCTGCAGTAGTTCCGTGCTCTGTAGAGCTCTAAGCACTTACTCACAGGTTTACACTGCATCATCTTCCAGCCCTCTGAGAGTTTAGACAAGGCGATGGAGACTATCCTCTGTGCAAAAGTAAGAAGCTTTGAGAAGGAACAGGCTATGTTGGAAAGAACACTCAGCTGGTAGCCCGGAGACATGACTGCCAAATCACGGGGTTATATCTGGGTCGGTGCAGCAGTCACTTAACTTTATGTGCTCCTCTATGAGCTCCCACTCCAGGACTCAATCAATGTCTCTGATTGCCCAGTCTTGGCAGGAGTCAGGAGAAAGTAAGAGTCATCTTCCAGACCAAATGAATAGGCTGGTAGTACAAAATTTGAGATGCAAGCACCTCCTAAGTCAGTGTTATCTATATGTGTATACAGATCATATATATATAACAGGTTTGTTCATATATATATATAACAGGTTTGTTTAGCTTGAAGCGGAGTATGACAGGGAGGTAGGATCCAGTCATGGCGCCAGTCTCCATGCCACTACAGCCACCTGGAGCGAGCTCTCTGAGTGTCTGAACCTCACTTCCCCCACCTGTAATGAGGGCACTTTATCCCAGGGGTGGTGTGAGATCCTGACTGAAAATGTTTTATAAAATATCAGTGCATCATATTAACAGAAGGAAGTATTTCTAATTCCTTGCTGTTCCACTGTTGGTGCACCGGGTAGACACCATCTGCAGAAGTGCTAGGGATCAGAGAAAACATCTGCTGCCATCATCAACCTCCAAAATGTCTGCTTTCTCGAGATCCTGGGAACATTTCATGGAGGCTAGAAGAGTTTGTTCCCTCCCGAGGTCCAGTTAATTTGGCCAGCTCCAGCTGTTACAGCCTGCTTTCTGCTCTATTGATAACATATTGCTTTATGTGATGCAATTGTGCAGGATCTGTGTACCCAGGCAGTAATGAAAGGCTCAGATATCGTTGCGGGGGTCCTATCCCTTGGAAACATATCATATCAGGAGCTCAGTTACTGACCTTTTATTTGCCTGAATAAGAAAATTCTGGATTTAGTTTTACTTTAAATATTTACTTACCTCCCTTTCAAGACAAATTATGCAGATAAAAATATCAGGCGCTTGTTTTTATAGTGTGTTTTGGAATCTCACCCTACTCAAGGCTATTTTCCTTCCTGGACTCCAGCTGTTTAACAATTTTTCTGCCACCAGAGAATGAAATTTGTATTTAAGATGTGATTCTTCTGTAGGCTCAGGGCTGGAGAGTGAATCTACTTAAAATTACCATTGAAAGTAATTTTCCCCCCTCGTGGATTTCCACCATTCTCCTGTGGCGACTGGGCTGGTTTTTATTTACCTTCATTTTCAATGCCCTAATAATTTTAAAATAAACTTTCCTTCCTATACACTATCGTACCCAGATGGACCTTATCAATAAGCTGAAATACATGTAATAAGGGTTATTAATCAATGGAGTCTGTTGTCATTACATAATTAAGAAAAGGAGACGCACTTGACAAAAGAGATAGATTTTTAATTTTTAATGCCTTATGAATGAACGAGTGGAATTTTAATGGGCAATTCGGCTTCCCACTGTTGGATGTGGCTCAGAAAAAGGAGAGACAGATCCCAAGCTTTCTCAAGCATCACAGCGAGCTGGGACAGACCTGGCCTGGGAATCAGGAGAGCTAGGGCCTGAGCCACCCCTAAAATGAGTCATCTAACACCTCTGGATCCCGGCTTACCCATCTCTGCCTTAGAAGGTACCAATGGTGGCTAATATCTTAGTATCAAATTGCTTGGTATCACAGATGAATAAAATGCCATAACCTACCCAAAAAAGGGGAAGGCATGTAAGATGGATGCCAATTTTTATTTCTCCAAACAAACACAAGAAAATATCATTTGAATTCTATATTCATGGATCAATCAAAATCATAAAAAAATTTTAAAAAATTTTAAATGTAATATAATTGAGTTTATAGAATGCTTCCTACTTGATTTTTTTGTCATTCGTTGAGGACTGATAAAAATTTCTTTAGGCATCAGAACCAAAATATGTTGTTCTAATTGAAAACGTCTGGCCTGGAGATTCTGTAAACACTATTGGAATATTGTGAAATTTTATAAAATTAGCAGATATGAGAGACTGCCTTTGCCCCCAAATTCTATGGAACTTGATAATTCAAGATATTGAAAACTCAGATATATATATATATATATTATTATTATTATTATTATTATAGAGTCTTTTTTAAAAAATGGATTTTCTTACCTGAATGTTCTGTTTATAGAAGGCTGATAACATCAGCTTTCAATGTGAAGGTCGGCTCATGTTTTTAGCACTTTAGTCAAATGGTTAACTGGCTGGCAAAGGAGCCTAACAGCCTCCAGTCCACTCGCATTGCAATTGCTCTGCTAGTACACCCAACAGTTTTATTTCTCTTGTTGCTAGATACTTAATAAAACTATATTTTCTTAAGAGTTCAGCCTTTATTTTTAATGTGATATTTGTGTGGAAGTACAATTTATTACCAAATTATGAAATACCACGTATTTTCTACAATGTCAAACAAACAAACAAAAATTACAAATGTAAGTCTCATATTCCAGTTCCATACTCCCATGCTGGTCCTTGTGCATGGGCATGAAAGTGACTGCACTGCCCTGGGGTTTGGGGTCGCTGGGGGGCTCACATGAGAATGTCCCCTGAAACACGTTTGTGACATAAAGAGTTTTAAGTTATCTTCATTTTATAAAAATTGCTCAAAATCATAGTCATTTATTTACAAGAGTGCATAATATTATGATATCATACTTAATAAATATTTACTAAATAAGTTTAAAAATAACATCTTTTTGGAAGGAATGAAAATGGAGTTGAGGTTCTTTTATCCTTAAGTTTATATGAAATAACTTTGTTATATAAGGGGAATGGCCTGAAGGTGTTCTGAGTAGTGATTAGTATTCTCACTGCCTGATCCTCTTTGCCTCTGCATGAATTCTTCCCTGCTTCTGGGAACTCCTTACCTCCAATGTTTTATATTGAAGACTGTAGAATATTTCAATAACAATTACATCAAATTAGTTTGAAGTAAAATAGTAAAATGAACCCCCCTGTTGGCAAATGTGAAAAAAATTCCTGCTAGGCCTGACCTGTGGTGGCTCAGTGGGATAAAGCGTCGACCTGGAACACTGAGGTCGCCGGTTCGAAACCTTGGGCTTGCCTGGTCAAGGCACATATGGGAGTTGATGCTTCCTGCTCCTCCCCCTTCTCTCTCTCTCTGTCTCTCTCTCTCACTCCTCTCTCTCTCTAAAAAATTCCTGCTCATTGGATTTGCCAAATTACAGTTCTAGAAATCTGATTATTTCTTAATGCCTACCTTAGATTAGGATGTTCTAGAAACCTAATGGGGGGGCCTAAAACCATCTTTACTTGTCTTGAATACTGTAAGAAATAATACTGTTGCTAGTTTAACTTTGTTAACCTTGTTAACATTTAAAAATGACCTAGGGTCACAGAACATTGGTACAGCAGGGATGCGTAGGAAATCGTCCAATCTGGGAGGTACGTGTGGTCCACCCTGGGTGATTGGCAATCCCCGCTTCAAAACTGGTGAAGGACATGGACTCTTCCTCTGAGTTTCTCAGGACAAAGCCATGAACTGGTCTTTCATTTATATGGCCATTGGCAGTTGTTATTGTTTTTATAATGTACCAGGGACTGAGTTCTGACCGTGATGGAGAGAACATAGCCTCAGCTCTGAGTGCAGGTAGTTCATTACAAGGAAAAGACACCTTCCCTGGTAAGGGAAACATAGCCCTCATGGGAGGCACACATCACAGACATCTTACCTAATGCAGAGCACCAGGGAAGACTGGTTGGAAAAAACTTAACCTAAATGCTGACGTCTGAGAAATATGAGCTGGGAAAAACATTGGTGGTAAGGTGTTCCCAGAAGCAGGGAAGAATTCATGCAGAAACAGAGAGGATCATGGCAGTGAGCATACTAATCACCACTCAGAACACCCAAAGCAGAGAGGGAGTAAGAGAAAAGCCAGGATCACTTAGCAAAGGGCTGTGGGTGCCACAGGAAGAAGGAATTGTTAAAATGCCATTTAGTAAATGACGTCTTCTGCTTTAGAGGAATAATACAACTCACCTCCGGAGCGATTGCGTTTTTGTTCAGGAAAACGTCATGATGGGTGTACTGCTTGAGAAAGGAGACCAGTGATTGTAACCCTCTTTAGGTTGGGAAGATTAGCAAAGAGAGCTAATTGCTCTCTAGAAGAGACAGAACTTTCAGTTTCTGCAGAGAGCCCAGGTGGGGGCATGGAGGAAGACAATTAAAATACAGAACAAGGGAGTGAGATGTGAGGAGAGTCTTATACTAGAGAAAGAGGTGAGGAAATGAAAAATGAGGCCAAATTACTTTATTACAGTGACATAATGTGCAATATCAAATTGTTCCAAGGACTGCGCTATAATCCCTAAGGGCTGGCAACCCCAACTTCAGTACACGTCAGTTACAGTCCTGTATTACAGCTCCTTTGGAGGAATAAAATAATAAAGGAACAAGCCCTCAAGAATGAGGCCAAATAGGTAGGAAGTGTTCAGCAAGCATATGAAGTGAGCTGTGGATCAATCAGGAACTCAATGGGGAAAAGGAACCAGATGACCAGAAAAAATCCCGAAACCTCCCAAGAACTCTCAGAGGCATTGGAAGAAAGATAGGTTTTCAGCAGAGTGGGGGTGTGATTCATGCTGTTTAAATATTAAATGGACAGCGTGGTTCGGGAATGTTAGATGCCTTGAGCCCCCATGTGGCAGGCACTCCTGTTTCCCACAGTAAGGCTTTCAGAGTAAATAGTATAAGAAATATGAAGCATCAGGAGATGTCCAGTAGGCGAGAAACATAACCATTCTATGCAAACGATAGGCCCAGGAGAATCAGGCAGGAACCATTGAAGGGACGTGTTAGAGCAGCAAACCTAGGCATGGAGAGACCCGTCTTACATTTACTGCAGTGATCCAGATAAAAAATGACATAAAACTGAGACTCGTGGACATCGACCAGAGTGAAGTGGTTCCCAGAGGGAGGGGGAAGGGAGGACAGTAAAGAGGGCCAAATATACAGTGACAGAAAATGATTTGACTTTGGGTGATGGGCACAAAATGCGATGAACAGTTCAAACACTATAGAGATGTTCACCTGAAACCTATGTGTTCTTATGGAGCAATGTCACCCCATCAAATTTAATTTCTACTAAAAAAAAAAAAAAAAGGTGATAGCAGCAAAATGTGTGTGTGTGTGTGTGTGTGCGCGCGCGCGTGCGCACGCACACACATGCACGCTGAGGTGGAAAGTGATAGTTATAGAGAGTAGAGTAGCCAGGTAATAAAAGAAATATGACCTAATGAATCTGCATTCATTGAAGAATCAAGAATTATACCCAGATCTGTGTTTAGGGAAGCTGGCTGGATGTTGGTGACATTCACTGGAACAAGAGACAGGAAGCAGAGCAGGTTTGGGAGGTACTAAGAAATTCCATTTTCGACATGTTGGGTTATGATGCCTACGAGACATTCAAATGAGATACCTAGCAAGTAAAGTGGCTAAGTGGATATATAAATCAGGAGCTCAGAAAGATGATATTGAAAACAAAGATCTGAGAGTTTCACCAGGTAGAAGCCAAAAAGAAAAAAGGAAGTTAAAAAAATAAGACAAGGAAATATTTGAGAATACTCAAAACGTCATGTAGACTATTAAGGGGGAAAGGTGCAGAAGCTATAACTCCAGAATTTAAAAAAAAAAAGAAAGAAAGAAAGAAAGAAAGAAAGAAAGAAAGAAAGAAAGAACAGAGGGAGTAGCCTAAATAAGATACTGAGAAAAGGGGATCAAAGGAAAGACAAAAACAAGAGCATAAATTCAAGGCAAGGGACCTGAGAGTTTGAGAAGTGAACAAGCAGTCTTCTCTGCCAAATGCTGCTAAGAGACCAAGTAATAAAAGGCATCAAAAATGTACATGTGGATTTTATGCCAAGAACATGACTGAGGACTTTGGCAAGAATACTTTCTATTAGCCTGATGTCTGAAGGCCGACAGGAGTGAGGAATTGAGCTGAGTGACCCCAGAGAACTGCAGAGACACTTGGCTTGAGAGGGAGGAGAAAGCCATGGCAGTGGCCACATGAGAAGGTGCATTGAGGATGAAGGCAGAATGGCAGGAGCCTACTGAGGAGGTGACAAGAAGGTTCCAGCAAAGAGGAATGTTTAAGGGGAAGACTCCTCCCGTAAGGGGCAAGAAAACGGGACCCTAAATAAGAAAGGAGAACCCAGAGGAGAACCTTAGGGACGTAAGAGACAGGGCAGATTGAAGAGTGGCTGAATCCCTACCTTTTGGATGAAAGGAAGAAACCACTTTCCCAGGGGTAACCCATACAAAGGCCGGACTCCACGACCCATGCCTCAAACCCCACCCCTTTTTAATATTCATTGTGAAGAGCACACAAAACGTGCATTAAAAGATCGTCAGGGGACCACTACAGTGCCAGCATCTCAGAAGCCATCGGGAGCCTCAGCCCTTCACAGTCCCCTCCCTTCAACTCTCTTTTGTCTCACCTATTTTATCTTCATTTTTGCTTTTTTTCTCATTTCCTTTAGGTGGAATATTTTTTTAAATTTCATTTTTATTTACCTACAGTGTTTTTGAATATGTCACTTTGATCAGGACACCGAGCGGTGCCTTGAGGTATTACAATATACACACATCACTATGAGAGTCTGATGTTGACAGTAGACCACCTCGAGTAAAAATACCTTTTTTCTAAATGCCCACGTGTTCTATTGGCTGTGACAAGAAAAATAAAAAGGAACATAATGAAGTATGCTCGAATTGAATGGTGCTGACCTGCACAATATAGGGAAGTATGATCCTTACAACTGTCTGATTAGATGACTAATTATAATTAGTAATGCTACACAGTTTAGCTAATCTCAGTGCAACTAGATAGTGAATGGGCAAAGCTGTCCAGTTATACCTGGACAAATGAGGTAAGTGGGACTGAAATATTGGTAGGAATTTTTACTTAAATGTAGAAAGATTGCCACCATGAAGCCTTCCTCCCCACCCCTCCAATCTGCCTTAATCTCACCCACTTCTGAAGCCTCAAGACCCTGTCACACAGTGGAGAAGAAATTAAAATGGCCTGGACTCCAATCCTGACTCGATACCTACAGGCACTGCAACCTGCAGCATCAGTTGCATCCTAGATTGGGCCGCTGCAAGGTTTAAACGAGCCAATTACGCCAACCAGCGAGCGGAAGTGGCTGCCACATGGTGACCTCCAAATAATTAGCAGCGATTATTATCACCTGATGCTCTTGACCATTTTCCCCACTGTGTTATATATATACTTGCTGCATGCCTGTGGCGATTGTCACCTCTCACCAGCTGGAATCCAGTGCCAGTTTCCAATGAGGCTGAAATCATGGTTAGACTCACAAGGACAGGGGTCAGTTTTCAGTTCCTGATGGCGTCAGTGTTACATAGAGGAACCATAATAAATATTTACAGAGGTAAGGCAGAAAGAGGCAAAAAAAAAAGAGGAAAACAGAAAATAACTGATATTAAAACAATACTAAAAACAGGCAAACATTTTAAAGGTGTAAGAAGAATGTCAACCTAAGCTTCCATGGGTTCTCGAAGACCTGGGTGGAGGAAAAGCTGCAGAAGGTCAGACACAAGTGTGTTAGCCCCTTGTCATTCACCTGTCACCATCCAGGGCGATGGATGCTCTGGACACGTGCTCCCTCAAGATGCCATGTGTATTTTCCATCAAAGTTAAATTAAAAAATAATTAACATCTATGGGCAATAATTGTAACTGGGCAATGTGGTCGACTTTTGTGTGCTGTTGATCAACACAAAGAACTAAAGACAATGCGGATAACGGCTGTCTGTCTAGTTTGCATGGGCACCAGCGACATCCGCAATGAGCTGGAAGAGTGGGGGAAATGTATATACGTCCCTGTCTGCCCAAAAGCTTACAGCTCTGATTCACCACCTCACAGTGGGACTTAAAAGAACAATTTGAAAGATAATTCATTTTGAATTTATCTGATACAAAATATAAGCAATTTCAGTTTTCATTTTGAACGAGCTTTCTTGGACCCGCAATCTAAGTAAACAATTTTTTTAAGATAAGCTAGTATGGATAGTGGCTCAAAGCACAGCTTTGGGAAACAAACAGACCCATGTTAAAATCCTGGATCTGCTACAGACTAATTATACAGAGTGACAGATGATAATGCCCGCAGGGTAGATGGGTGGCCATGAAGATCACATGAGATAATGTATGGCTTGTTTAGATGGTGCCGGGCATGTTATAAGCATCCAGTAAATCGTAACGATTGTTCTGCCACCCAAGTTATCAATTATAATGAAAGCATTCAGATTAATGGTGCTAAAGGCAGGCTTACACAGGAATATTAACAAAACATAGAATGCTAAGACGATTTTAAAAAATGTGAGCTCCGGGAGGCAGGACCTTTTGTCTTTCCTGTTCACTGCTTTATCTCCTGAACTAGTACAGCCTCTGACACACAGCAAGTGCCTAATGTGTATTTGTTGAATTAATTAATCATGAGCTCTTGGGAAGCCCACGGCCACAGAGGACCCTCCAGACCTGGGAGAACATCATGGTGTCCATTTTTCTCTTCCATCTTCCCAGCATGCTCTCTGCTGGGGAACTGACCAGTCTGGTCTTGGTTGGGAAGAAAGAACACTTGAAAAAGATTCTTTTACAGTAGAAGCTCTCCGGGCAAGGATCTCTGATGTTTCTTTAGTAATTGAAATGGAAACGATTTTAGTCCTTTTGGATAGAAAGTGATGTGCATGCCAAGAGCAAAGGGCTCAGTAAAGGACATTTGGCTCTGGTCTCAAGCCTGCCATTCACTAACTGTGTGGCCCAGGGGTCCCCACAACCACCCACCAGTGGAACTTGGGGTCAGTGTGTGTTCTAAGGAGCCAGAGATCTATCCAATAATAAGAGGAAATAAAGTTATGAAACATTCTGAGTCGGTTCAAAACAAAACAAAACAAAAACATCCCTGAATGTCTACACCACAGGATTCCTGAAAGAACCAAATAAAACACTTGAAAAGAAATCACTCTGTAAAAATATTTTTTCTTTGTCCACGAAAATACTACCTCAGGCCTGCAGTGCCAACAGTGTATTATTATGTTTCTTAAACTACTGAAAAGTAAGAGATGGGAATACCTGAACCACAAAGAAAGAAGCAAAGAAAAAAGCCAATAGTGGTTGCTGCTGATGACAAGGTTTTAAAACATATTTCTTTTCAGAATACTTTCTTAGGAATGTAATTTTAAAATTGGGTTATTGCAATTTTTTTTAAATATAGGGAACCTAAAACAACATGGCAGAAATCTTTCTGCTCCCTTTTTAACCCAGAGAGAAGAAAAATTGGGTGATGAGAGAGAGAAGAAAAATTGGGTGATGAGAGAGGAGAGGGGGAGGTCAGTTTTGGGGGATTCAGCGTTTTGTCTAGAAAAAGGATTGGAGGCACAGGCTATTCCTCTTCATCTTTCTGTCTCTGAAACAGAAACAACTGATTCGTAGTGAGGGTTCAAAACACCGCGCGTTAATCAGAGGAAAAACCAGCGGAAACACACGCTGAATTCAGAAAAGAACAGAAACGCTCAGCAGATCAGCAGGGCCAGATCCTCCCCTGCATCTCCCCCTCAGAGCACACTGTACCTCCTGCCTTCAAGGTTTCCCGGCCCCAGACATGCTACAAAAGTGTAACAAATGTCCTGAAATACTGAATTTGCGTTTGGAAAAGAAGGAAGAAGGGAAGTGAGAATCAGAACTACAGGGGGAGGGGGGGGGGAGCGGCCGGACCAGGGAAGGACTCTGCAGCAGATCAGTGCCTGGTCTGCTCCACGAGGCCCCGGAACCACGTGGGAGAGGCTGATGGACAGACAGGCGTCTGAGTGGAAGGATGGGACTGTAGATAAGGAAAGCATGTTCACCCCAATGCCCAGCAGTGATTTTCCCTGGGGAGTGGGAATTAAGATACATGTGTGTTTGTGTCCCGGATTTTCCGAATCTGCAACCAACCATTAAGTTTTTCTAATACGACTAGCAAATAAAAATGTGCCCCCATGATGCTGATGAGATTTTCGTAGAAAGGGTTGTCTTTATCCATTTCAAAAACCCTTCATCGTGGTAGCCCCTAGATTAATCTGTGTAGCCACTGTTTACTAACTAGACGCCCTGCCCTCCAGCTTTTACCGGAACATCTCAAAGAATGGATCGGGCTGCTTGACTGTTGTCCCAGGAATGATTTAAACTTTAGCTAAAGGGGTAGGCCACACTGTGCTGCCACCTGCTTCGAATGAGGATGATAGCGGTGAAGGTCACAGCATTGACTCCGTAAAAGTGCACATGTGTTTCCAAAGCGCCGGATAGTCTGTAGGTCGCCGCTCATGCAGAAGGAGAGAAGTGTAACATCATCTTTATGCTTCTGCCTTTAAGGATTTCTATTTCCCTCCAAGGTGTGCTGTCAGTTTGGGGCACCAGTGACCACCACCCTCCATTCCAGCTGGGTTTAACGCTTCAATGGGATTTCAAAGAACTGATGATTAAGAAGGATCGATGTAACAACTTTTTTAATCTTAGGAAATGTTTTAGAGCCACCAAGGTAGTGTTTCATAATAAAGTTGGTTTGGAGAATACTATTTGGGTCTGAGAACAAGCGGGACCCCCCACACACACTTGACCTCATTTCCCAGGGTATTGACACCTGCAGACAGTCTTTTTCAGAGTTCCCCACCACTCGGGAGCTGGAGAGCCACACGGCGGCAGCAGGTGGGTGGAATCTCATCGCACTGAGACAGGGCACAGAAAGGAATCCTCTTCCCTTTGACGGATCCGCACAACAAGCAGAGAAAGAGAGGAGCTTGACTCTCAGCAACCTGATTAGTGGAAACCCAAAAACACCACTAGTGAGAATCTGCCCTTGCTCATGGCACAGTCCCCATGCAGGGGGAAGACAGCAGAGTCTTCTTGGGCACAGGGAGAGGGGGTGAGCTCTCTCTCTTCTCCCCCACTTCTGTTCACTTGTAACCCACTGAGTTCAAAGGCCAAGACTTTGGTCAGCCGGGAGCAGTGCTCTACTTGGGGAGAAAAAGTCATCAGGGCATGGACGGTCCTGCGTCTGCCTGTGAGCACAGACCCACAACCGCCCCTCCTATAACCTGGGTTTCTGCTCCTGTCACCAGAGGCCCTTGTAAAGAATCAGAATAAGACACCGTTAAATTAGCATCACCAGCATGCTGCACCCTAAGCCCAAAATCCTTCCCCTATTCTAGTCCTCATTGCATAGCATGCCCACCACATCATCCAAACATTGCCTAACAAGATACACAATAAACAATACCACAGAAATGCCTCCAATAGGAACGTGGATCCTTCCCCCATTATTATATTCCAAGAGAGAAATAAAAAATAAATTAAATCTCAGCCCTTTTGAGTAAGTTTAGAAGACTGACTTCAACGTTCCCTGCTCCTGCATTCATCAGAATAATGACCTCCACCTCTGCAGGCCCCCAAAGATGTTCAGGTTGAATCCCTGGAACCTGTGAAGATGTTGCCTTGCATAGCAAAGGGGTGTTACAGTTGCGGATGATGGAATTAGGTTTGCTAATCAGTTGACCTTAAAATAAGGAGATGCCCTGGCCGGTTGGATCAGCGGTAGAGCGTCGGCCTAGCGTGCAGAGGACCCGGGTTCGATTCCCGGCCAGGGCACACAGGAGAAGCGCCCATTTGCTTCTCCACCCCTCCGCCGCACTTTCCTCTCTGTCTCTCTCTTCCCTTCCCGCAGCCAAGGCTCCATTGGAGCAAAGATGGCCTGGGCGCTGGGGATGGCTCCTCGGCCTCTGCCCCAGGTGCTAGAGTGGCTCTGGTCGCAACATGGCGACGCCCAGGATGGGCAGAGCATCGCCCCCTGGTGGGCAGAGCGTCGCCCCATGGTGGGTGTGCCGGGTGGATCCCGGTTGGGCGCATGCGGGAGTCTGTCTGACTGTCTCTCCCTGTTTCCAGCTTCAGAAAAATGAAAAAAAAAAAAATAAGGAGATGCTTGTAAACTATCTGGGTGGGCCTGTGGAATCATAGGGTCCATAAAAGGGGAAAATTGAGACAGAGAGGTCAGAACCTGAGAGACGGTGGCGTGGAAAGGATTCAGCCTAACGTTGCTGGCTTTTAGGATGGAGGGAAGGGGCCATAGGCCCAGAAATGCAGGAGCCTCTGGAAGTTCAAAGGCAGTGGTGCGGACGCCCCACCCTCCTGGAGTCTCCGAAAGGCAGCAGGGTGAACCAACACCTCACACTTAGCCCAGTGAAGTTCATTCACTAATGTCCGTTTTGGACCTACAGAACCATAAGACAATACGTTTGTGCTGCTTTAAGCCATTAAATGTTTGCCTTAATTTCTTACAATAGTCTAGAAACTAGCATATCTCTTGCATCCTTGCCCATTGTCCTGCGTCCAGCTGTGTCACCGGGAGGGCGTGTGGGCTCCTGGGCAGAGGCCGCACCTGTGTTGCCTTCTCTCAGGATGGGCTCAGCTTTTAGCACCTCCGAAACTGAATCTGGGAAATGCCACATTTCTTGTGATTGCCATTCTCCAGGTCGGTCAGAAGGAGACCGAGAACATCGCAGCACCACATGCATGGCGACAAAACTGAGAGAGCACCAGGAAGCGCTCCAGGCTCAGGGCAGCTCCTGCATGCAGAGCCAGACATCTAGGTCCAGACAAGCATCAGAGACTGACACACTTGCAGGGCCCCCTCCAGCCACACCTGGACAGAGGCCTAGTACAGGCTGAAGGAAGGAAAAGTGCTTTGCCTTTCAGTCCAGCCAGGACGCTGGTTTGTCCATCCAGGGGCCCCAATCTTAGATCAGGAACGAGAGAGCCTCTATGGAAAAGTTAGTTGTGACCTTGTAGTTTCTTGGGGGAAAATTGCATCTATCATACAGCCTCCACTCTCTCAGGTGGCCCCAGGACTAACCTCACCTCTGTAAGATTTAGACAATCATAGTCAGACACTTCTTACCACAAGGCCTTCTGGAATACCATCTCCACTGCGATTGTCACGCTCCAGAACTCAGCGCTGAACTGTGCAGACTCTGTTTGGTGCCATCATTTCGTGTGAGAAGGTTTCCTCACATTTATAAAGGTTTTAACAGGCAGTTCATCAAACCAACTTCAGTGCCTTGCTTTCTCTGTTCTGTTACCCATCCCCACACCCCCCACCCTGCTGGCAAATTCCAAGGCTTATCTTACTCCTGTGCATTCATGACGGCCGCTTCCAGCCCCTGCTCTGAGTTACATGGGTTAGGAAGCTTATCACTGAGAGGCAGTCGCTGGTTCTCTGCATTCGTCTCATTTTAAAATTTCCTCCAGCAAATTCATGAGCTTTCAAAAGCATGTGCTGCACCTCCAGGGACCGGTAAGAACTAGCACGCCCTGGACCACATGCTCTCTCTGCAACGCCCCCATCCCTCGTTCTCTGAATTGTCAAGGCCTTGACCAACCTGCTGTTTTCCTGGCAGCAAAACTTCTCTCTTTCTTCATTTTTTCATCACAGAGGGGTACGTCTCTGAGTGCTCTGGTTCCTCTGTATTTCTGACCAATAGAAGTTTAAAAACTTTTCACCTACTTTTTAAGTGGCTACTCTTCATTTTCAGGCCCATATGGAGTAAACCTTGTTTCCTAAACCACTGTGCTTCCCTACCTTCTCCTTACTCTTGGGCCAAGCACGAACCCTTCCAGGTTCTGTCCTGTGTGTCCCCAGCCTGACAGACGTGAATGCAGTCAGTTTCCTGTCTGCAAGAAGTACAAGCAGCCCACCCCCCAGGGAGTCTCCTCCCATCACTCTCTACAGGCCTAGTTTTAATCGTGATGAACTTTCTGGCTGACACTGAGGATGTTATCTGTGCTGAACACTCCCCCCCCCCCAAGGACCTACCACACCTGTTTGCACAGGTGCCTGTGTTATCCTGACAGCTGAGTAACAGCGTTGTGCTGATAATCCCTACGCAGTCTGAGCAAATCCCATGTGATCTCCTTAAGGGACTGTCCTGGTTTAGGGGGGCTCTCCTTTACTCTTGTGATTGACCTGGTCCCGGCACGCTACTGGGGAGTTTCCCAGCAGTGCCTCTGCCCGCCCTCCTCTGGGACACCTTCCGACTCACGCTAAGGCTGTGCTGCTTAACCTGGCCACGCCGAGAGGGAAACCCCGTCTCGGGTCTGGGTGCCACAAAAGAGCCCCGTTGCTGTTGTTTTTATTTTCTTCCTTTACAGGCAGTTAAATGTGGCTGTACATCCACACCTGGGTCCTCAGTCCTGAGACAATACCTTTTTGCTCCATTTAAATCATCACATTTTCCTTCAGTTTTTCTTTGACTTTTCTACTGCTCCTCTCTGACTTGACAATAAAATTTTTTTTTAACTTATTCTGCTCCAATATAACTGACCAAACTTGAATACAGTCTGTTCCAGACCCAGGAGGTTTTAGTATTTTTCCACCATGTAGGTTTTCTGTCTCATTCCTCCAAGGCCACGTGTTGCTGATAAAAGGAGGCAATCTTACTCCTTTCTTTCCATGCACTGATTAAAAATGCAACACTTCTCTGTAATTGATAAAAAATGCAACGTTGTTCTGTAATTATAACGTGGGTCTCTGAAACCCACACTCAGGAAGGGGACAATCTAGAACAAACTTGAGACCCTATGGATAACGATGCCTCCACCATGTCTGGAAGCAGAGGAATCTAAGTGTCCCCAGTTGCCCCAGATTGAATTTATTGGGGTGACAGTGGCTAATTAAATCACATAGGTCTCAGGTGTGCCCTTCCTTAGTGTGTCATGTGTGTACACTGAGCCACATCCTCACCACCCCAAGTCAAGTCTCCTTCCAACACTATCTACCCCCTTTTACCGTCTCCCCCCCGCCCCGTTCCTGCCCATAATCAGCACACTGTTGTCCACAGCTATGAGCCCTTTTCTTCCCATTGTTTAACCCCTTCGCCTTCTTCACTCAGCTGCATGAAATTAAAAACAAAACCAAGCCAGAATTTGGGAAAACGGATCTAGCACTCTATTGTATTAATGCTCCAACAGCCAAAACATCACCTGTTCGTGTTCTGGCTGTACCATTGAACTGCTTCTTTGTCATTTAAAGTCCCAGTAATATAATGTCACTACAATACCACATACAACTTGCTACACATTTTCAGGCCAAAACATGGCTTTATCAGCTCCTATGTGCAAAATACTGTTTCTCCAGAAGGTAACTTTCTTTGCAAATGGCACAAAAGTAGAACAAGATGCTTGATGCCCAAAACCTAGTCCTCACCCCTCTTACTGTCTTCCCACCCAGAAATCCAGGGAACAGAAGCACCAAGTGGTAAACTTAGAGTGGAGATGCATATGTGGGCCTGGGCCCGGCAGACCACCCTAGTCCACCCCCCAAGTGAAGCCACTGGACCCACAGGCAGGCCACCTGCACCTGCACACGTGGGCTTAGAGACAGAAGAGCTGGAGCGCCCCGCCCCCACAATGACAACAGCACCAGCATAGGCAACATGAATTCATTGGAAAAAAGCAAAGACGAGCCCACTGTGTCCACCTCCTGAAAGACACTGGGGCAGCAGCTGAACACAGAGCTCAGGGGCCGTGGGGTAGGGTCAACAGGGTGGTTCTGGACTGCTCCCCCTCCCCCACTGTCCCCTTGTCCCAGCCCAGTCCCCAGAAGAGTCAGACCCTCCCCAAACAGCCTAGGCCACCTGGCAGATCCTCGCTTGGGCCCCAGGACAGAAAAAGTCCCCCTGTGGTGGCAGCCACCCCCCCTCGTCCTCAAGCACAGGCTTGAAACACCCCGTCTCCTAGCCCGGGATCTGGTCTTGGAGCTTAGCCTCTGCCTGCACAGCCCACAGAGCCCCCACCCGGGAGCAGAGCCCAGACCCGGGAGCAGAGCCCACTGCTCAAAAGCAGAGGCCCGCACCCAAGAGCATAGGAGTGAGCCCCCCATCCGGGATCAGAGGCCCCCACCCAGGAGGAGAGCCCCCACCTGGGAGCAGAGCCCTCCACACGGTGGCACAGAACCCAGGCAGGAGCAGAGCCCCCCACTCGGGAACAGAGGCCCCCAACCAGGGGCACAGAACCCAGACAGGACCAGAGCCCCCCACCAGGGGGCACAGAACCCAGACAGGACCAGAGCCCCCCACCAGGGGGCACAGAACCCAGACAGGGCCAGAGCCCCCCACCAGGGGGCACAGAACCCAGACAGGGCCAGAGCCCCCCACCAGGGGGCACAGAACCCAGACAGGGCCAGAGCCCCCCACCAGGGGGCACAGAACCCAGGCAGGAACAGAGCCCCCCACCAGGGGGCACAGAACCCAGGCAGGAACAGAGCCCCCACCAGGTGGCACAGAACCCAGGCAGGAACAGAGCCCCCCACCAGGGGGCACAGAACCCAGGCAGGAACAGAGCCCCCCACCAGGGGGCACAGAACCCAGGCAGGGCAGAGCCCCCACCAGGGGACACAGAACCCAGGCAGGGCAGAGCCCCCAAGCACCAGCATAGCCCGCCCTCCCCAGACACAGACCAAACAGGCAGCACCCTGGCCCCTGATCCCTGACCCCCTCCTTGAGTGCTGCATGAGGTTATTTTATTTAAAAGCTCAAAGAAAAAAAACTTAGTGTTTCCTGAGGCTGCCAAGGCAAGGGAATTTCGGCCTAAAGAAGTGGCTCCCCAAGTGTGGTCCTTAAAGGGGCAGTGTCAGTAGACCTGAGAACTTATTGGGCTACAACTCAGACCCACCCAAGCAGCGTGGGGGGGAGGCTAGCAGTCCTGGCCTCATACCAGGTGATCACACCCAAACTTAACCACCTGACTCAACAAGGTCATTACAGTATCAGGTCACTGGCTACCTCTCCACAAGTGAACAGGGGCAGAGAGCAGAGGAAGAAAGCAATGCACCCCGAGATTTCTCTCAGTGGAGAGAGAAAGAAAAGCCTCCATTGTGTACAGAGTCAGCACTCCTCCCTGTATTGATGATCTTGCAGCGACATGAAGAGATGAGGAAGTCATTGAGATGCAGTCTGAGTTGTTGATGACTCTTCTGGCTGTGGCTGTGTATCCTTCCCATTGCGACCAGGCTGCATTTTGTAAGAATCAAGTCTGGTACCCCACTTTGCCCCGGGAATGTGTTAGATACCCATGTCCTATGTCGCATGCCTGAACTTTTCAGCATAGAAAACAAGGCCAGCCACAGACTGGCCTCAAACCAGTGTTTTTCCAGTCTAATGTAAGCTCGTAATAAATTCTGTGCATTAAAGGGAATAGCTTTGAATAAAGAAGCAGAAGAGTCTCCATCCTCCACAGCAGTTGCTGTACCGGAGCTCCAGTAAGTGGGTGGGCAGTGCGCATGTTCAGATCCACCCCGGGGGGATCAGCTGCGATGGCCCCGACCCCGTCTGCACGTTGTATTTGTCAAGTCCGAGGAGTCTGCTGGTGTCTTGTTGAAAACTTCTGTTCTACAATTTTTTTAAAATTTTTTATTTATTTATTCATTTTAGAGAGGAGAGAGAGAGAGAGAGAAAGGGGGGAGGAGCAGGAAGCATCAACTCCCATATGTGCCTTGATCAGCAGGTTTTGAACCGGTGACCTCAGCATTCCAGGTCCATGCTTTATCCACTGCGCCACCACAGGTCAGGCTGTTCTACAATTTTAATAACATGTGACGCCTGGTGTGCCTAGACTTTAAGCAAATGCCTATCATGTGAGTGCCCGTTACCAACTGAGTGATGCCACAGATAACCTTTCCGATTTTCAGGTATTTCCATTTTAAAGAACCCGCTAGCCTCCTGCATCGGACTATTCTGACATCTTACAGCATGCGCATAGTAGTTATTCTGCCCCTTGAAAGCACAGTACATCCAAACATATTCCACCTCATGGCAACCGAGATATCTAGTACTTAAATATCTTAAAACTTGAAAGTCCGGGACCCCAGAGCTAGCGCAGTGCTGTATGTCAAGTGGGGCATCAGGCACATCCAGAGGTCTGCTTTCATTCATGCCCCATTCGGCTCCTTCTCCAGCGAGGACTTCCACGTGCAAAGTGCAGCCGTGATCACGCCTTCTTTTAATTTCGCCATTAACTATTTTTCCTCTCTGCAAAGTCTCAGAACAAATAGGTCCTGTTTGCATGAATAATGCACCACGCTCCCAGATACAAAGGGGAGTCCGCACAGCGGTGGCGGAAACTGAACTGAGCCCCGTTTCCAACGCTCTGACTACATCAAAGCGCTTCCGGCCCATTGGGGAAAAGCTTTCTTTTTTCTGGTTAATCTTTCTGAAATTCTTTCACTTCCACCCCCAGAATTTTAAAATTCCACTTCATCAAACCAAGCATACACTTTTTGGTAATGGAGTGGGAGTCAGAAGCCTGGATTATTACTAAATCAAGGTTTTGCTACTAGCTGCTGCATGGCTTTGGGTCAGAACACTGGACGCTCTGGGGCTTGTGCCAAATGAGGAGAACTGGGTGGTCCCTAGAATCCTTTCCTCTGGTTAGTGGAGAGGGAATACGAAGTGTTACACCCAAGTCAGACAGTGGGGAGCATTCTGTTCTGACGAGGATAATCTGACTCGATACTTCTCCCTACTCTGCTGACTTCAGGCAGACTTTTGCAGATGCAAGATTTTAATAGTTAGCGAAGAGTAGAGTCTGGGCATCAAAGCTATTTACTAGCCTAAGGGAAGGTTTTAAAAGAATTGCCACGTGGTATATTGTGTGGGAGTGGGCAGGGCACACGTGATAAAAGTACTTATATGTCTCTGCTTCTCATTTCCAGAAAGTTCAGTCTTCTCCCCAGTGGGGAACTCTTGATAGCCTAGGATGGGAATATAACCATGAATGAAAGCCCCTGGAGTCAGCAGTCACCGACCAAGTGTATGAATATTTGACTCCGTTTCTGCAATTAATGGCAGATTGGAAGACCATGTGCGGAAGCTGTTCCATTTTCTTTTACCAGGCTAAACTAATGTCGGTAATTAAGATTCACTGCCTAATTAACTTAAATGGCTATCCAGAGAGGAACATAATTCTGTTACTTTCTAAATACCAAGGTTTACCCATATAGTAAAAACAAATTTATGGATAACTGAAGGGCTCACTGTAGTTCGTGTGATACCATTAAATGATACAGCACCCTTTTAGGATCATAGAATATTTATGCTGTGGCCCCTCTTTGCTAAGAGAGGACAAGAAGGTCCAGAGGTTAATGACTATGACAGGTCTCACAGCTGGTTGGTGACAAAGGTCTCAAAGAAGCTCTCGTGGTAGGTTAGTGCTCTTTTAATTAGTCATTGGGCGGATTCATTTTTTTTTTTTTTTTTTTTTTTCTTTTTTCTGAAGCTGGAAACAGGGAGAGACAGTCAGACAGACTCCCGCATGCGCCCGACCGGGATCCACCCGGCACGCCCACCAGGGGCGGTGCTCTGCCCCCCAGGGGGCGACGCTCTGCCCATCCTGGGCGTCGCCATATTGCGACCAGAGCCACTCTAGCACCTGAGGCAGAGGCCACAGAGCCATGCCCAGCGCCCCGGCCATCTTTGCTCCAATGGAGCCTTGGCTGCGGGAGGGGAAGAGAGAGACAGAGAGGAAAGCGCAGCGGAGGGGTGGAGAAGCAAATGGGCGCTTCTCCTATGTGCCCTGGCCGGGAATCGAACCCGGGTCCTCCGCACGCTAGGCCGACGCTCTACCACTGAGCCAACCGGCCCGGGCCTGGGCGGATTCATTTTTAGTAAGAGAAATCATTTCTCTGTTATTGTTCCTCATTTACTGAGCAATTTGGGACCAAGGACATTTTTGACATTGAGCAGTGAGGGCTAGGGTGAAAAAGAGGGAAGGAGAGTCCTTGTTTTGTTTGCTTCTCTCCCAAATTTAATCAAGTGCTATCAATTTATTCTTCACAATCTACCAATAAAACAAGCTAATCCCCAACCCCACTTCTCCTGAAAAGATGAGTTTAAAAGGCATACTTTAGAAATAAATTAAATAGAATAAATGTGCTGCCCAGGGTGGAATGGGTTCTGAACAATTTGTCACACAGCAAGCCACAGTAAGCAGTGGCCCGCCCAGGTGGCGGGAGCCGGGGCTGGTCAGCCCTGGTGTGAGGTCATCGGGCCCAGGGCTGCACGTGCAAGGGAGCTGCCAGGCGGGCCAGGGGCGCAGGGGGACAGAGGGACTGGGCACGAGCCGTGTCCCATGGTGCCCAGCACCAGCTGGAGAAACTTACCCTGTGATGGGAGTGCTCTGGCTAGTAAAAGGTAAAATCCAGATGCCAGAGCCAGGTTAGTCTCTGAGAAGCATCAGAACTGTGAATAAATAAATAAATAAATAAAAATAAAAATAGAAAAACAGATTTATCAGTGAGCCCAGGTCTAGAATACTCACAGTTTGTTTACAACCCCCTGGCCTTTGGGGTTTGGCATATGAGTAAACGGCCGGATGGGGGTCGATTATCTATGAGATTACTCTTTCTCTCCTTTTTTATTGATGTGTGACCAATTGTGTCACAATATCAGCAGGGTTGGGAATGATCGTGGAACCCCTGGAGTCGCCCACTCCCAAGAGTGATCGTGAGACTCATGCTCTTGAGAAAGAACGTCTGATGGGACCCTTGGTGTTTCAGGTATTGAAATGGAAAGCTTGTCCCCAGGAAGGGAAAGTGAAGGACATCTGGTCTCCTGAAATAACAAATGCCTAAACATGACTGTGTTCAGACATTTGGGAAGATAGCTGTGCATAAAAACTGAGCAAACTCATAGACCTAAAATGTTGACATTCTGACCCGACAGCATGAGAGACCAATGTGTAATTGTTCGCACATTGGTCTGGGTCAGTAATTGATGCCTCCCCTCCTGACCTCTCAAGCCTTCTGTTGGAGAGTCATCCCCACTCCCCCCACCCCCACCCTACCCCCCACACACACTATTCAACATTCCTATCTTCTCGTCCCAATAAATGGCAGTATCACACTGACCTGCCTCAGCCCAAAAGTCTTCTGCATGACCTCTTAGTCACGGTGCCCTTGACAATTTGATGGCCACCTCTCCCTTAAGCACAATGCAGGGGAGTGGGCAGTCTCACACTGAAGACAGGAAATGAAGAAGTCCTGGTTCTACAGTCACTGTGGGAGGGGACTTGAACCAGTTAAGAAGCTTAGACACAACTCAGCAAGGCTACCTCCTTCTCAGTCACCGGCCCCCTTTTGCCAAGCAGAAACGAATCCCCTCTCCTTCCACCATCGCCCTGAAGACCCAGGTCAAAGAGGACGAAGACACCACATGGGAGGGCTGACAGACTGTCGGAGCTTTCCCTCATTATTGACGGGAGGGTGTGTTGGGCATGGGGGAGGGCACTGAACATTTGTATTCTAGAGAGAAAGTGGGCATAGCCTGTGTCCTCCTTTACCACGTAGAGGCACTCCTGTTTCCAAAAGAACAGATTAACTGATGGATGGCTGGATTCATTATCTTTATAGGAGATTTGTCCTGCTTTAAAGGCACTTCCAGGACACATTGGTCTTGACTTGACCCATTCCTGTTTCTGCAAGAAGTAACTTCAGCACCACTGGCTACTGTCTGCCTTAGCTACAACCTCAGAACACTTTGATCAGAAGCAAGCTGATTTGCTCTGAGCCGCCCCCTAGGGATGCAGAAGGTCAGGCCTGTGCCCCACAGTCCCTGCAGTTCTCCTACAAACTCTTCCAAGGCTGGGACTCAGTGAAGGTGGTTCGGCAGCCATTGGGAAAGGGAGTATTGGATGAAGAGCATATCCTTGATTGGCCACCAGGGGACCCAGGTTTTAACGCACAGCGCCATTGACTAATTGTGCTGACTCAATGGGAAGGGAGGAGAGACTTGCCTTTTTCTGTTTGTTTGTTTGTTTGTTTGTTTAAACTCTGAAAACTTTGGCCAGTGCAGGAACCCTATAAAGCAAAGAGGAGGGCAGAGAGAGCGGGGACAAGGGAAAGGCCTGCTGGCTGCCCCATGGACTCGCTAAGGTGACTCCACTCTGCTAGGCAAGTTTAAGAGTTTACTGGGATAACAGCTCCAAATGCCACAATTCAAAGTTTAGTAAAACATTTGACAGTCTCTTCTGGAAAGATCCACAGATGGTTTTTCTGTATCAAACAAGACGCAGTTTACACGGGCTATGTGCTGGGTCGCAGTCCTCTTCTTTGGCCCTGGAACACCAGGGGAGATGCCCTTGCAGCTCTGAGCCTGGCTCCACTGGGAGGGGAGCTCGTGGAACGGCATGTTCACAGGGTACCTGTCTACACTGTCCGGAGTAAACAGAGCCAGTGGCACAGGAGTGAGACCCAGGACGGGACTGTGCCTGGTGGTGGGAGGCCGTCCAGGCTGGAGACCCATGCCTAACTGCACTCACATCTTCAGCTACTCTTTAAAGAGATACATCTACTTAACGAATTGTTCGGGTTCAGGCAGTATGGCTGAGTCAATGAGAGAACAAGTCTCAGTTCAGACCACGGCTCTAAAGCTGGACAAAGGGCAGACTTGGGGAGGAAGGATCACCTTACCTACCTTGTCAGCTTATGGATAAGTCTCTGAGGATGGTAACAGCCACATACCAACCATGGTAAGTGTCTGCTCTCATGGCTTCCTCCAGGTGTGCCCAGGTCAAACACTTAATCAAAATGGAATGGTTGTCATGGAACAGGTTTTGGCCAAATCACAAATGATATCTCATTTAACCACCTATATCTATTTGTCTTTGCAATGACACCATAAAGAAGGAAAGTTGTCCCTTTGAGCAATATGAAAACTGATGTTCTAACTGGTGGTCAAGGCGAAGCAGCTGACAGGCGCATGCTGGGGTCCGGAATAGACCCAGGTCTGCTGCTTGGAAAACAACGCGAAGCAGAGCCGTGTTTGCTCACACAGACGTCACCTGAAACAGGAGGACCTGTCCAGAGTACGTGGTGACTTTGAAGGAGATCTGAGCCTGCTCCACCTGCAGTGAAAAACATAGTCAACAGGAGATAGGGCTAAATCCTGCTACCTAACCACAGAGGCACGTCACAGACCCCAAACCTCAGTCACCGCTACCAACCACAGGCAGGGCTCTTGCAGGAACTTTAAACTGCCCCCAATCTTTAACAAGAGATAAAAACTGAATGCGCAAAGATCCTCTCTTTAGAAATGCCCTTACGTGTCTGCCCAACTAAGCGGGAAAACATCAAATTCAAAACCCTCCAAATACCTGGGGATGTCAGATTCTAGTATTTTTGTGGAAAACCAGGAAGCAGGGGGTCAGGTCTTTGAGGAGTGTTTGATGATGTCTGTAAACTCCAGGTCCAAGGCAGCCTGTCCCAGCAAAGACTCTCTCCCCTTCTTGGACCAATGGGATGGCCAGAGATGGCCTAAGGGAGCCTGAGGCAGAGAAGAGGGATCCTTGCTAAACCACGCCTGCTTCCCTCACCTTCTTCTCTCTGAGGCTCTCTGCCATGCCAGAGAGAAGACGCTCGCCCTGTGTTTTACAGACGTGCTTGACTCGTAGAGAGCAGA
The DNA here is from genome assembly GCF_036850765.1 of Saccopteryx bilineata. Taxonomy (NCBI): domain Eukaryota; kingdom Metazoa; phylum Chordata; class Mammalia; order Chiroptera; family Emballonuridae; genus Saccopteryx; species Saccopteryx bilineata. Next base: position 142,353,252 of record NC_089495.1, read on the forward strand.
TGTAGGGAATCCCGTTCCCCTGCCTTCCATCTCTGCCAGACAAGCACAAATTACCGTGGGCTTTAACTTTATTTCTTTTAATAGGAGGAAGATCATTGCCAACTATGTAAATGAAAGTGTCTTGTAATAAACAACAGGAAAGCATAATCCTGATGCATAAGGAATGATAATTATCATTATAAAATAGATAAATGTTACACAGCAAAGAAACACAAAACCTAAATTTTAACGACAGAGAGGAATAGTTAACGATGGCCTCTCTATATGTTAAATGGCTAGACAGCCATTAAAAAGTGATTTTATGATGAAAGGTAATATTTCTGGTATAGCGTTCAATAAAAATCTACTACATTTTTTGCTGGCAGCTACACTTGATGGGTGACCGGACAGATGGGTGGACGGATGGAGACAAAGGAAAGAAGAGGGAAGGGGAGAAGCAAGAAAATTAAAGTAATATATTAGTGGGATTTACCTCAGAGCAAATGTGCCGTGTATGTTTTATTTTCTCTTTTATTTTTATTTCTTTACTCCTACCTTGCCTTGTTCTAAAAGCAATTTCAAGTTATTTACAATGTACATACAAGATAAAATTAAGCTTGAGAAAAACAGGTAAAGAAGACTGAGAAGAAAGATCAGTTGCCCCCAGCAGGCGGCTGGGATGTGGAATGCGCTCCTTGAAGCCCCATGGGATGGACAGAGATGGACCACAGAGCCACCTGTTAGCTCTCCCGCCACCAAAACAGCAAGCAGAGCACAGAAGATGATGCAACTCATCAAGACCAAGCAGCACATTCACAGCAAAAATAAAGAAGAAAATGATCCTATTCAAGAAAACAGGAAAGAAAAGGCCCATGCTTCTCTGCTCAAGAGGACACTGGAATGTGGTGAATCCAATGGGGCAACATTTGTCACCCTGTCCATCCCAGAGAATCGCCTACTGAAGATCCTGATAGCCTCTATGTAAACTGAGGGCAGAATGCCCACATACAAGAATAACAGCTACCATGTAGGGATGATCAGTAACTCCCAGGCTCCATGCTGACTGACTCACACGCTATCTCAATCCTGCTACAACCCTCCAACGTATCAGCACCTCGCCTTACAGACTCAGGGGTGGGTTCAGAGACAACCTCGAATTCAGTTCGCTGCCACATGGGGAGGCCAGAATTCTGACACCACCTGCCCGATGGGGGTCCCCATCACAGTTTGTTGCTGGATTCAGACAGAAAGCAACGCTTCGTACAGGCCAATGGCATAAAGCCAAAATGCAGTTCAGTGACAACAGCTCCAGAGGGGACCATCTTTCTCCTTATACTTTTCAGTGTTTCCAAGTGTCTGCCAATGATTAGGGTTACTCTGAAGTGATCCATGCTTTGGGGCTCCCCACACCACTCAAACCCAGCTGGCTCCCACAACTCCCAATTGATTACAGGAGTTCTTGAGTCACCTCTCCCTCTCTACCTGCTTGGGGACAGCCCTCAGGAGGCAGGGAATCGCCCTGGCTTGTCAGTAATCTCATCCTTCTCCTGCGGCTTCTCACAATTCAAATGTGAAGGCCACCAAGATGCTGCTTCTATGAGGCAGGTTCTCAAAGTGAACTGCTGATGCGTCACCGACCTCCCCCTGCGCAGCCCTTCTCGCCGTGCCCAGCCCATGTGCCCTCACCACGTCCCTAGAGTGTACGTGCTACTTGACCCAACAGACGGGGGAGGCTATCAAGGCCCAGGAATTTCAACTGGTACATTGGCCGAAATGACATGGACTAGCACTGGCCATGTTGTCCGGAAATAAGAGTGCTGGTATAGTCACATCTGGGGTGTAAACAAGGATTGCCTCTGCTCCTGAGGACACCTTCACAGAGCACATCAACAGTGTTGACGGTGCAGCCCTAGGCCCAGAAATTCCACTTGAGCAGACATTCCCAAGGAGACACGTGTAATGGCACCAAACACTGAGCTACTAGGATGTTTCTGAGCACTGTCTATCATGGGGCAAGACTGCCAACTAAATGCCCTCAAATAAGAGTTGAAGTAAATTGGAACCTATGTTTATAATGAACTAGCGTGCATCTATGTTGTAGGGTGAACTATAGTTACTAACTTCAAAATTATTTTTTGGTTTTGATGTGTTTAAAATGAGAAAACTGAGTTATGAAACAGTTTGTATAACATGACCTCATTTCTTATATAAACATTGTAATATGTGTGTGTAAAAAAATATAATCAGATGAATCTAAGGATTGATGCCAAAATGGTAATAATCATTTCCTCTTGGAGTAAGGTATCACTGGCAGCTTTTGGTCTTCTGTGCATATATGTATTTTTAAAAACTTGCTGACACTGAAGATCTACTACGCTGTGGGAAAGGAAAAGGAAAAACAAAACAGGTAAAGCATAAGGAAGCCTCAGCTTTGCATTTCTGTCTTTGGAGAAGGAAAGACCTGGATGTGGATAATAAGGTTGATCAGCCACATCAGAACATTCTTGTCTTTGTCTGTGGCATTGCCCTGGGCAGGGCTAAGGGTGGAAGATCCTTCCCATCAGGTGGGGGTTGATGAAAGACACCCACATGGGCATGGAGCTGCCCCTTGAGGAAGCGAATAAAAGTAACCCAAAGCTTTTTCTCTCTAATAGTTTAAAGTTCCAATTTAGACCCATGCTACCCAGAGAGATGGAAGTCAGCCCTATTTTTGTAGTGTTTGTGAGAAATTTCCTTTCACCCAAACCTTCCCCATCTCTGATGTCCGAAAAACACACTTACCCCAAGGGACCCAGCAGTAGTGTATTATTCATCATAGCTCTCATGTAAGCAGACAGCGCCTGGTGACCAAAGACAATTCTGTGTCCACATGAATAAATACAGTTCGGACTTGTCTGTCACTAAAAGGCCTCAAAGGCCTAGAGGACACAAAGGAATAGAATTTTAGTCCTAAATATTTTTGTAAATATGTTCAAGCATGTTTAATAGGAGAGTGAGCTAATGTCCATAAGCACTTTGTCTGGAATTCTGCTTCCCTGAGTTTCTAATAGAAAGCTGGGTCCTGGCCTTTCATCTAGATTAGCATCCCATAAAGGGAACATTTTCACCGCCCCTTCCTTTTACCCTCATTTGGGGGGGAGGAGCTGTCTTCCTGTAACACAAAGTTGTTGAGTGCCCACTGGAAAACACAAGTACTACCACGTTTCGCTTCGGTGGCTTCCAAATCAGGAGAAAGCTGCCACAAGCTCTCTTGCCTTGTGTCTGCTAGATGAGCCACCACAGACATTCTGAGCTCCCATGTAAAATGTCAAGGAATCTCAAAGCTTAAAAATGTTAGAAAGCCCCTTTCCAAAGGGCAGTGGGGACACCAGCCCCCTCAGATGGATCCTTAGCCTTCTTTCCTCCATATTTTCCCTATTGGCATGGGTGATTTCATTGCTCCAACATACACCTAGTTCTCTCATGCCTCGAGGGCTTTCTGCAATCTGCCCTGTCCCCTGGAACCCGCTTCCTAGCCTGAGGGCCAGGAGCTGCTGGCTAGCCCGGTCAGACACCGCCCACTGTGTGAAGCACTCCTGGACATGGTCCTTCCCACCTCTGCTACTTCCTCCCCTTGGACAGGATCCCCTGGCACCTAAGTCACACTCAGCTCGAATCACTTGTTCCCTGCACATCCTCACTGCCAGAGAGTAAGACTGTGGAGAATGCCATCTAGACCATTTCTCTTCTTGATCCCAGAGTGAGTGAGTGCTCTTCTCAAAAGGAAGGACTCAGACAGCGTGGTCGACCAGGATGAAAAGCCTATGTCAGTCATTGGAGATAGTGAAGGAAATGGGAAGAGGGATGGGGAGGCAGGAAGAGAAGGTGGGGAGAGGGGCGAGGCCAGAGAGAGGGAGAGCCGGGGAGTACAGGTGAAACACTCAGCAGTTGGGAAGGTTTTCGGATCTTAAAATCTGAATTTGTGTATGGCCCAAATTTTCTTCTTGTAGAACACCTATTGCTCAATTCATGCCAAAAGTAGATGAGCAAACAAGACGGTGATATTAACATCTGCGTGTTGTAGGCTACAGAGGAAGGCCTTTCAACCTCGGTGGAGCAGTGGAGGAGAAGGGTTAAGGAAGGGGAAACAGCAGGAATGCCAGGGCACTACCTCATTCCTAACCTTCAATCCCTCCTCCACCCCCCTCAAACCTCCTAGGGAGCCCCCTGGGCCGACTTCAACAGAAGGCTTTATGGAACAGAGAAACATGAAAAGAACTGCGAAAATAAAGGGCATTTTAACCCAGTGACCAGCGCTCCAGTTCAGAAGGAAAGTGCTCCCCATGTCTTTCCCTTTGAACAAAAAAATAAGAAAAAGGAAAAGGATCCTAGAGTCAGTTCTCCTGCTGCTAAAAACAAAAATGACCACAGAGTGAAGTTATTTTATCTTTAATCACCACGTAATTGTAGGGAATAAAATGTGGCATTCTGACATAATTTTAGAGAAGTCTGCAAAAGGAAAGAGGGGAAGCTGACAGACAAGCAGTCTGGGTCTGTGCTCGATTCCGGAGAAGTCTTTCTAGAATGGGGAGCAGGGCATGCTGTGAGCTTGTCGGAAAAGGCGGATTAAGCTTCAGTGTACATCTGTTGTAGAACGCCATGGTCAGAAAAGAGCATCAGCGCTCATCTGCGGGTGTTTCTTTTTTTTTTTTTTTCTTTTTTTTTTTGTAGTTTTCCAAAGCTGGAAACGGGGAGGCAGTCAGACAGACTCCCGCATGCGCCCAACCGGGATCCACCCAGCACGCCCACCAGGAGGCGATGCTCTGCCCATCTCGGGGCATCGCTCTACCACAATCAGAGCCATTCTAGCGCCTAGGCAAACTTTGCTCCAGTGGAGCCTTGGCTGCGGGAGGGGAAGAGAGAGACAGAGAGGAAGGAGAGGGGGAGGGGTGGAGAAGCAGATGGGTGGTTCTCCTGTGTGCCCTAGGCGGGAATCAAACCCGGGACTCCTGCACGCCAGGCCGATGGTCTACCACTGAGCCAACCAGCCAGGGTTTGCGGGTGTTTCTATGAAGGAAAAGGACAGAGGGGCATTTTGGTTGGTAGAATTCTTCAGTGTGTGACAAGTTTAACAAAACGTACCTGATTTCGGTGTCTCCAACTGCTTTAGTCAATGTGACAGCCAGAAACGCCTTCATAATTCCCCAAAGCTCCCAAGAGACTGGCATTTTTCCATCCTCTGTCCCCTCGTCAGACCCTCTGAAGCTCCATTCTATGCCTCCCCTTAAATCAGATCTCATTTTTACAGATAAGATTAAGTCAAGTCCCGAAAAGAAATAGGATTCTGGACAGTCGTTGAATTGGTTGGTGGTACACCTTGGCTAGAATCCAAAGCTCACAACTCTTAATCCATTGCTCATTGTCTGCGGCTTTTCAAGAAAGGCAGCTCGGGACATCATACCTCCTGGAGAAGCTGTGGTAATTATTTGCCTGCCTTGAATCCTGGCCCCTGCAGGGAAACTCCCAGCCACCTCCTTCACACATGAACATCTTGGAGTCTGTTGATCACAGTTGATGGAGATCAAAATTTTACTTCAAATGTTCAAAAGCCACTTATAAATTTCCAGGAAAAATTAAAGATAAAGCACAACATGATGTCCAAAATAAATTACAGTTTTTAAGCATTAAAATATGTATTATTCAATATCTGCTTCATCTAACCAGTTAATCACTGCATCAATTTAACCTTGAAGTCTAAATCAACTTTGGATTAGCTTTGGATGAATGAAGCTTTGTTCAACTGTGACTCCCGGTTTGAAGAGCTGCTGTGAGTTTCTGAAGCAAATCCTGCCCTACATAACAGAGTAAAGGAAAATGATGAAGATTTTTCTGCCTTAGGACTGCACAGCTAGAGTTTTGCTAAATTTGAGAAGTTCTAGGAAATGGATAAGCCTGGGGTAGAGGGAAGCATTATACTTGCTGATTCAGAATTTTTAAAGAGGAAGTTTGGTTATGATAATTGATTTAATGAGAAATAGGTTGAGGGTGGGGATATAAATCTCAAAAGTAAATCTCTTCTCATTAAAGGAGTCAAAGAAAAGACGCTGTGGCTATCATTGGATCTAAACCCTTCACTATAGGATGGTCACAGTGAGGACTAGATAGGAAAAATAAAATTGCCCTTACCTTACTCACAAAGTGATGCCAAGCATCTATAGCAAAGCAGAGCAGAATTATACCTAAGACATGGGTCTTCAAGAAATAAGAAAAGTAGGAAAGATGGTTTTCCTCCAAGAAGTATTAGCTTATTATTTTCGTTTTGTTCCTTTTGGAAATTTTTAAATCACTGGTGAAATAGGTTGTGGTTGATGTCCAGTCTTTTCCTCTTAAAAAGAATGGAACAGGGAAGAAATTTAAATCTCTCTCTAATGCAGAGCAATAACAACATTGTCTTCAGGTCTAACCAGTTGTTCAATGCTATATAAATAATGCCATGTGCCATGTGTTGTAGAAAGAGCCAGTTAGCTGCATAGTAACTGGTACGGTAGTAAAATCTTGTTGCTCCCACCCAAAGTGATTTGACTTTTTTTTTATAAATAAATTTTTATTTTAATGGGGTGACATCAATAAATCAGGGTACATATATTCAAAGAAAACATTTCCTGGTTATCTTGTCATTTAGTTCTGTTGCATACCCATCACCCAAAGAGAGATTGTCCTCCGTCACCCTCTATCCAGTTTTCTTTGTACTCCTCCCCCTCCCCCTCTCCCTCCTCCCCTCCCCCGGCCCCCCATAACCACCCCACTCCTGTCCATGTCTCTTAGTCTCGTTTTTATGTCCCACCAATGTATGGAATCCTGCAGTTCTTGTTTTTTTCTGATTCTCTTATTTCACTCTGCATAATGTTATCAAGATTCCACCATTCTGCTGTAAGTGATCTGATGTCATCATTTCTTCTAGCTGAATAGTATACCATAGTGTATATGTGCCCCATCTTCTTTATCCAGTCTTCTATTTTTTTTTTTACGGTGATTAAAAGCCTTTAAGCAAACTCTTGGCCAATACAGCAAGAATCCATAAAAGAGTAGTGTTCTTAACATGTTCACCAAGTCCAAGTTGGCCCCATCACCATGCGAAATTCCTGAAAAATGCAACCCAACCACAGTTCAATCTGTTAGGAGCTGTCACAGGGAACAGGAGTCCAGGAAAAGTCCACATCCAGGAAAAGTCCTCATGGCACTGGAATTGTTGTCACCATTCTATACTTTGCAGCTCATGTCCAAGTCCCAATGACCACTGCTTCTAGCTGGTAATGATTCAGGTAGACTGGAAAAGCCATTTGCAGCATGCGTGGATATGGAGCTTCTGTTCTCCTCTGCCTGGAGAGATGAGACCAGGTTGCTTTTCCCTGGAGCTCTGTGACTGTGGCATGGTAAAGAGAACCTTGGGATACACTAAGCTGGGTGGCAAAGGTAGATTCATAATAGAAGTTGGCAAAAGGGGGAAAGAGAGCTCTAAATTAGGAGCAGGTCCCAGCCTGAAATATGAGTGGGGCATTGAGGTAGGAGGGATAAAGGAAACACTATATATTAAGCAAAGCAGCAGAAAATAGGACTATCAATACCCACAACAGAGATCTTTGAGGGAAGAATAAAAAACCTGACTATTCAGGCAAAACATAGTTAAGTGGCCCTTGTGCAAATGAGATCAGTTTACCTGCTTCTTGGAAGAAATACCCTAGGCTCGTCCACAGTGTCGTAGATGGGGCCGACGGCCCTGGGCACCTTCAGCCTTCAGTGGCAAACCCCAGCTTTCTGGGCAAGGTTAGGTCATAGGTGGCTGGAGCAGGGCTGGAAGAGACTGAACCCTCTCTTAGAGGAGCAAGGGGGAAGCCTACCTTCCAGTGTCCCTGTTTCCTCACAGCAGAGGCATGTAAGCCTGGCAGGCTTTAGCTCAATGACCTTCCTTTCCACTATTGAAGCAGGACCCAGATGGCATCCTATGAGACCCCTTTGGGGTGTTGGAGCCTTTAAGGGCATATCCTAAAAGCTGGTAGTTCCCCTGATCTCTATTGGGCTTTTTCTGCCTCTAGGTATCCCAAAAGCTATGCTCAGAAGATCTCGCTGAGGGGTTTGAGGATCCCTATCCGCCTATATAAATATTTTCCATATATCTGGAGCTATTTGGAAAAAGACAAAACAGTGTTATTAGCTGGATCTAATAAAGAAGGTAGTAGTTTGCAGGCGAAAAAGATTTGGTGTCTCCTGTTCATCAGCATTCAAAAGAAATGTAAATTTTTTTTTAAGTAAGAAGCATGATATGGTAGACCCGTAGGAGTTCCAGGATATGACTACCCCCTTGATTTGTCTTTTTGATTGGTTGGTTGTTTCAGCCCAAAGACAACCTAAGAATGTTTTCAAGTAATAACGTTGGATCTCTACCTCTAGTAAATGTGAAAATATATTTGGAGGACTTGTGCTTCTTCTGAGAAGGTGGGAGATCTTCAAGACATAGCAATTATTTCACCAAGTTAAGTGACAAAACCCACTGGGGAGAGAGCCCTGAGAACCATGGACAGTCATGAATGAGAACTGAGGAGGGGACCACATCACTGTGGTAGCCACCACTCTGTCTAGGGTCCCCACCCAATGGGGGAATAGTCAGAGGCTGACAATCCAAGGCCATGGAGTTATGTGGGTGACAGAAGCAGGAACAGACAGAGGGCTGGGCCCCAAGCCCACCCTTCTGAACTATGACTTCTTCCCTCCAGCCTTCCTTTTCAGCATCTCTTCAGTAATTGTGTTTTTCACCCTATAACACTTGCCACACCATAGTGTCTTCTTCCCCATCTCTTTCTTTCTTAATGGACTGGGAGCAACTTGAAAGTGGGTGTTCTGTCTTTTTCATGTCAGAGTGGCCAAGGCTCAGCATAAATGCTACTAACTGATTGCCCAGTGAATAAAAAAAGAAAGAAGAAGAAGAAAGAATGAAAAATAAAAACTCTGTCCAAAAAGAATACAAAGGGTCAAAATAGGGAAATCAAACATAGATTGGAAATAGAAACAAGATAAGAAAACAAAAGATTGGTCTCCAAAGAGATGAAGTGGTGAGTGGAGGAGGCACATGAGAAGAGGATGAAGACAAGCCACTTGGAAGAAGGTGCCATCATGCTCCTGTACTGGGCACGGGCAGCATGGTGTACAGGCAGGTGCGCCTGTTGACAGCAGAGGGGCAGGTAGAAAATGAGGAGTGAGCTAACTCCACACCATTCAGTAGGGCCACTCTGGATGTGTCCCCTCTCTCTCCCCAGCATACCCTTACCTCACAAATCCAGGGCCTCCAGTCTTCTGGCCCCACACACAATGGTCTCTTCGGGCAGGTGCTCAGAATCATTGCCTGTTTCTACATACAGAGCTACCATGTCAGTTCTCCATGACTCAGGGGTGCCCAGCCACCTGAGGAGCATAGGGAACACCCAACCCGGCTAATGAAAGCTAATCCTTTAGGTATTTTTGTAATAGGAGAGATTTTTTTTCACATGCTCTTTCAAAACAGTTAGTTCTACAATGGTGAGGACTCTTGTTTGATCAGGTGCGTTCACTAGCTTCCTAACTTTTAGGACACTCTGTGGCACATAACAAAATTGACCATAGAATCACAAAGTTGAATTAAGATGATAATCTCTTGGCCCTGGCCGGTTGGCTCAGTGGTAGAGCATCAGGCTGGCATGCAGGAGTCCCAGATTCGATTCCTGGCCAGGGCACACAGAAGAAGCACCCATCTGCTTCTCCACCCCTCCCTCTCTCCTTCCTCTCTGTCTCTCTCTTCCCCACCTGCAGCCGGGGCTCCATTGGAGCAGAGTTGGCCCCGGCGCTGAGGATGGCTCTGTGGCCTCTGCCCCAGGCGCTAGAGTAGCTCTGGTTGCAGCAGAGCGACATCCCAGATGGGCAGAGCATCGCCCCCTGGTGGGCATGCCGGGTGGATCCCAGTTGGGTGCATGCAGGAGTCTGTCTGACTGCCTCCCCGTTTCCAATTTCAGAAAAAAAAAATACAAAAAAAAAAAAAGATGAGTGTGGGGTTAAATCTCTGGTGCAGTATCAATGAGGAGTATATGCTTAGGCAATGTAAGTTTCCTGAGCCTCAGTTACTTGATCTATAAAATGGGTATCCTGAAATCTACCTAGGAGCATCTACTAAAGAGGATTGTTATGAGGGTTCAATGAAGTAATATTCATAAAGCATGTAGTATGTTGCCTGGCAAAGTTCAGGTGAGGCTCAGGATTTATCTGAGCTGTCCTCCTATCATGAAGCCCTCCATGGCCCAATATCAGAACAATAGCACACTAAAGAAAAAACCCACAATTTACCACTACCAACAACTAAATATTATCAAGTACAGTATTTAAAAATCTCTACAATCTCCATGAACTCACTATCCATTCATTTATTTAACAAATAACTGAGTCTCTTATGGTGAGTTTAGGGTATAAGTTCCTGAATTAAACATCCATGGTCCTTGCTTTTCCAAGTCTTCTACAAATCTCTTTCTCTTTTAGGTTCTCTTAGCCTTTCTGTTCCCTCTCCCAAAGGAGATGCTCATCTCCACAAACTTCATGAACAAAAAACCATCAGACATTTTCTCATCATTCTGGACCTGCTTGAACCTATCTTTCCAGGTTAATCATTGCCTGTCCTTGTGTTACTTATTATGTAGATGAAGTAATATATTTTTTAAATTATCTACAGCACCATTATCACCAAAAATCAAAACTTCACAGGCCATGGAACTGGAGAGGAAATTGAAGGTGTGTGTTGAGGGGAGATGAGAAGAAACAGCCAGGAGACAAGGTAACTACAGAGCCAATGGCCTAAAGCACTACAAAGACCTCAATAAATGCCCCACTAATTTGGTGCAAAGATTATCCCATAATTAGTTGATTCTCAGAGGTCTATGTCTTTTTTCTCAAACTCCAAGTACTAAATTGTAAACTTCTCAAAGGTCTTAAACATCCCCTATCACGTAGCAGTGCGGTGAAAGCTGGAAAGGTTTACAGAAAGAGAAAGGAATGAAGAAGGGGAGTCACGGAAGGGAGATGAGAAAGCCCGGGAAGAAAAAGCAGAGTGACACAAAAGCATACTGAGGCATCTCTTATCAAGGAGGACTGGCCAGAGTCCATTCACGATCCTCTGTGTCCACCTTGAAGATGGCCTTCCTGGGCGCAGCCTTTGACGGCCTGCTCAACAATGAACGAGGAGGCGCTCAGTGGAGCTCCAGGAGGTGCCAGTTCTCTGCCATCTGCAGTGCTTGTGTCTGGGCGCAGAAGTGGCCCCATCCCTGTGGAGAGGCAGTGAGACTCTAGGAAGATGGCTGCGCCTCAACAACAACAACAGAAAGAATTGATGCGAATCATCTTCCACGGTCATGTATTCGGCCCCTTTCCCCTTTGCCACCCCACCCAAAGCAATACACAGACCACGTATCATAGAGATGTACACTTGAAACTGGTATGATCTTAGTAACCAATGTCACCCCAATACATTTAATTTAGAAATAGAAAAGAAAGTACTGATTTGTTTTAAAAGGCTCTTGTGTATTTATCTGCCTTTGTTGTTTTTCTTTCTCCTGTGCATTTGTTATATTGCTTCCTAAACTAATTATCTAATTACAGAGGGTGAAAGCATTTAAAGGATTAAAGTGAGATCCCTCACATGAAATGTGGCGGAAGAGATGTTTATTAATTACTCCACTGAAAAGTGCTCCAACCCCTATTACACAGCTGCTGAATAATTCATTAATCTGCCCCCTCCACCCACGTGTTTAACCAGCGGTAATCCCCCCCCAAGGTACCACTAAATACCACTGGTCATTCATTCTGAGCCTGTTAATTAATCACATTAGCGGTCATGTGTTGACCTTCTTCTCCCTCACATGCCATTCATGCAATTTTCTGGAGAAAGGACCAACGAGAACACACTTTTACAGCAATGGCTATGAAACACTTTGGAAGCAATTACTCCTTTAAAGTGGGAGCCACTAACATTTTAAACAAGAGAGGTCGAAATGTGGTTATTTTATTGTGACATGCATATGTGGTTGACATTTGCATTCTGCTCTAGGTACAAAGGTAAACACAAGGAAGGACCTACTACACACACCCACGGACCCCGCACGTCCAAGAGGCTTATAAATCTACACACCCCTCCTTTTCACCACCAGCACCCTTGGGAGATGCATCAGTCAAGGTAAATGGGGTTATACTGCAAAAGCAAACAACTCCAAGAGTCTCCGCAGCGTGACATGAAGGGTGGTCTGTCGTTCACCCACACTCCGGTGCGGGTCTGACTGACTCTCATGGCTGCTCAGTGAGGCGGTCTGCTCCAATCAATTGTGTGCGTGGCTTCCCCGTCACAACATGAAACCTCCAGCCCGGCAGGGAAACAGAACTGCAGGCTGGAGAATTGCAACCGGGCTTTTACTGCCTCCGCTTGGGTGACAGATGTCACGTCCAAGACTAATCACATGGTCCGATTCCGCTGCAAGGAGATGAAGCCATGTAGTATTCATGTGCTCAGAAGGGGAGGGGCAGCAGACAATGGTAATACTATTGATATCTACCAAAGTAGAGTCAATCTTCTAGTCTTTACTTCAACCACTTACTGGTCATTGGTAATAATACTTTATCCTGATGTGGTGAAAGCTAGTTTATAAAGAATATTCCAATGCCTTATCTCAGTTATTTTATTTTTTATATCAATTACATTCTTTCATGTGTTCTTCCACCATGTAACTCAGAGACTAAACTCTGAGTGAACAGGAATTTGGTTGGGAGGTGCCTCAACTCCACTACATATGTATTTCTATTACATCAATTCTTACAGGACTTCTTAATCTGGGTACCACGATTCAGAGATTCCCAGCACTTTCTAAGGTGGTGTGTGTATGTGAGTGTGTGTGCATGTGTGTGTGTGTGTGTGTGTGTGTGTGATATTTTTCTTGTGGAGAGGGTCCATTGTTTTCATCAGATTCTCAAAAACATTTTTTCCTCTATTGGTCTATTGTATCCTTGAGAACTGAGACTGTCTTGGCTATCTTTTGATCTTCCAGAGCCTCCAATGAGTGTGTGGCATGACCGGGTGGACAGCAGAGATTACTAAGGAAAGAATTAAAAAAAAGAAGCTGGGAAGGAGCAGGGGTCCTGCCGGAGAACGTGCATAGATGGGCTTCAGCAATTGGACAGACGGGGTCTGGACAGCAGGTCCAGCCAGAGGCGGTTAATGGCTTGCAGAGTGGCAGGGTGGGGGCTCGCAAGCAGAACACCAGTGCTTCAGAGGGCAGGCGGCTCTAGAAGACAGCCATTTGTTCTGCCCTGGCCGTTTGGCTCAGTGGTAGAGCGTCGGCCTAGCGTGCAGGACTCCCGGGTTCGATTCCCGCCTAGGGCACACACAAGAAGCGCCCATCTGCTTCTCCACCCCTCCCCCTCTCCTTCCTCTCTGTCTCTCTCTTCCCCTCCCACAGCCAAGGCTCCACTGGAGCAAAGATGGCCGGAGCACTGAGGATGGCTCTGTGGCCTCTGCCTCAAGTGCTAGGATGGTTCTGGATGCAACAGAGCGACGCCCCAGAGGGGCAGAGCATCGCCCCCTGGTGGGCATGCTGCATGGATCCCGGTTGGGCACATGCGGGAGTCTGTCTGACTGCCTCCCCGTTTCCAGCTTTGCAAAAATGCAAAAAAAAAAAAAAAAAGAAGACAGCCATTTGTGTGCTTTGTGCTTGGCAGAGAGCTAGGAAAGTCACCTTGCCTGCCCCTGGATGGGGATGCTTGCCACCACAGCTCGCTTGCCACTGAGCTCCTGGTGACCTCTTCTAGGTCTGGCTGTGCATCCAGACACATGAACTGAATTCTCTGGAATAAAGGATTAGCATATACACCTAAGGTTTTTAATGAGTTCCACAATTTAGTTATCATATTGACTCAAATAATTATTAACTTAAAAAAATAGTCATCCCCTATATTCTCATTATGTCTTAAAGCTGGAGCTGCTCTTTATTGGTGGGAACATGAAGAGTAAGACACTAATGTAGAAAAAGTTCACAATGTGCATAGTAAACCAAATCAAACACTCAAAGAGGAAATTACTTAAAAACAAAATGCTACCCCACAACATGTAGAAGTCCATGACCAATTACTAATAATATCGCATATTCCAACATTTTAAGGGGGCTGAAATAGCTTTAATTTTCTTATTCTAAAAACAAGAGTGCTGCTTTACTCTGAAATTCCAGGAAGTCCCTTATAAAGCCACAATGCTCTTGGTTTAAAGGGGACAAAGTGTATTAAGCAGGTAAGCACAGTTTTCACACACCTGGTAATACTGCCCTGATCACTCAGTCTAAGCCACTGGTCTTTCCCTTTGTACCTCCAAGGACCAGGTGGGCAGGGAGGAAAGGAATCACTCTGCTTGAATTGCAAACACTGGATTTGCAATGTCCTCCCCAATTTACTTTGTCAATGAACATCACACCTGTCCTTCAGAAGCCAGCTTAGGATCCTCCACCCCCACCCCCACAGACTTGCTAGTTAAGACCTGCTGATAGCTCTCTTTTATAACAACAACAGCTTCTAATGCCATGTCTAAGGATGTGCCCTGTGCCTCCCAAATACACCTTCAGGCTTACAGCCGAGAAAATTGGAGGCTGGACCTTCTAACACATTAAGGTACTGATCTGTCTGCATGTCTTTTACCCGTGGCAGATTTCTCACCCCTAGAAAGGGAAGAGTCCCTTGTCATTTCATCTTTGGTTTTATATCCAGTAGTGTTGGTCCAAGGGGCAAAGAAGAGAGAGAAAGAAAGAAAAAAAGGAAAAGAGAGAGAGGAACAAAATGAATAAGGCTCAGTAGAAACACGTTTTCCATACTGTCATTGAGGATCAAGGACAGAGTTGGAAACCTTCCCAGCACAGTCACCTCTGAAGGCACCTCTGTCCACCCATGACCTCCTCTAGCCTGTGCGGTTGGATTGCAAAACGAGGGGCCGCTTTCCTGACTTGCTTCAGTCTGTGGGGCCACCGTCCTAGCAACAGCATCGGGGCAGGTGCCTTACATGCTTTGCACGCACCATGTAATATATTCACACCTGAAAACTGCAATGCACATGGGCACAGAAAAGTGCATAAAACACTGACTATTTAATGAATAATCAGAAAGCAACCTGCCACAAAAATGCCTCCAAGTTAAAATAAAAATAGTATTTTCCAAACCAGAATCAAAAGGAAGGGTCCCTTCCCTCCCTCTTACCTGGAAGAGACCACTGTGCTGTTATTACAGTAATAGTGTTCTGGCTTTTCTTTCACTCTCATCTCCCGCACCCATGCCTCACCCTACCTAATTAGCCAAGCTCCCTAACTGGTAGCTATGCAGTGCCCATCCCTGCCTTAGGGACAGGGCATCTGCAGTACGGAGGCCAGAGCCCTTGGTGCCCACAGGGGTACAAGAGGCAGAACAGCCTTTTTGGAGGTGGGCAGAGAGGCAGGCGGGACTGGGGGCAGGGGGGCCAGGTGCTCCGGCGACTGCCTGTCTCACTTATCAGCTCATTTGGAACTGACTCCAATCTCTGCCCAGAGCTCTGTGATACGCAGCTGCCAAAGAACTCACATTCAAGATTTCTGAGCTGGTGTCACCTCTCAGAGAGCACAGCGGGCCTCACGGTTACTTTGACCTGGCAACGGGCCTGTGTTCCAATCAAGGCCATTCAACATAGCTGATGGGAGAGGAAAGGCAGAGCCAGGCCACCCCGTGTGCCCTCCCCTGTCAGCAAGGGAAGCACTGGCGGCAAGCACAGTCACTGGAGGGTCTCTGGCGCTGTTCTATATGTGAACTAACCTTCATCTAACAATCGTCAGTCAAGAGGTCGGACAGAGTCCAGAAATCACCCCGTGAAATTCCTAAAATTGGAAAGAGCAAGAAGCTCCAGCTCAGAGAGGGAAGTGACTCGCTCAAAGTCACGTACCATGATAATGCGTGGGCAGTGATCAGGGCAGGGAAATAAAACTCCTTCCATCGTGTCAAGTACCCAGCGGCGCTGAGGCCCCCCTGTTCGCACTGACCATTCTGGCCGGCCACCCCAGTCGGTTCAGACTCTGTTTTGATGAGGTTCTGGGAAGCCAGCCAGCTCACTCAAGAGATTTAGAAGAAGTCAACAGAAAGAGTTTCCCTTCTTTCACCTAAACCCAACTTTGAGGCCAGAGTTGAGTGACCTAGGCAAGGGTAGTGGGTCACTGATCTCATAGTCATATGGCTGATAAGAGGCCAGAGTAACTTACTAACTTACATTGACTGAAGCCTTTGTACAGAGCTCTACAGTTTACAAAATGCTCTCACTTAGGTTATCCTCATAAGACTTCTCCGGCTCTACAGTTTACAAAATGCTCTCACTTAGGTTATTCTCATAAGATTTCCCCGGAAAGAGGCAAGGCTGGTCATTTCAGTCCTGAGTTTAACGAAGACACTGAACATTTACCTGAGATCATCAAACTAGTGGAGCCGAGGTGACCAACTCCTATTCCATCACCACACTTGGTGACAGGAGAGAAGGGAACCTGGCAGTGGGTGACACATGCTTCACCCTTCGCTCCATGATCATGTAACATTGAGAAATACTACAAACAACTCTAACTATTAACTCTGTACCGCAGTCATCTTTGTATGCCCCCAACATTGAAGGATCTTGGGAGGGGATGATTTAATTTAAACAAAATTTTACCCACAAAGAATGTTATGAATCATAAACATCAGTAAAGAATGGCATTTTTCTAAAATAATTTCACCTGTCCTTGTCTTCTAATATGGTATCTCCATATATTTGAGTCAGCAAGTTAGAGCTACAAGTAACTACAAATAAATGAACCTATTTCTCTCTTTTGGTGGGTAAAATAACTGAGGTCAAGCTAACATTCCTCAGTTGCCATAAATCTATGGGAGAGCCAGGACAAACACCAAAATCTTCTGAGCTCCCATTCCATGTTAGTCCCACCCCACCAAACTCTCCCAACCCCCCTGTCTTCCATTGAAGCATCCCCCCATCTTATGTGTTCTTAAGCAGTTCATACTGAGTATTTTGTCAGGGCCTATCAGTTGCTGTGAATGTGCCTTGTTTATTGTAGCATTATGTCACTAAGCCACCATCTCCTTCAATAAACTTCCACCTGACACTTTCTCCCATCTAAGCTCGAGGGCCTCACCTAGAAAATGCATATAAGCCAGGTACTTCCTCTCACCCTGTTGTGAACTATAAATCAATAGGCAAATGAGAGAGGTTATTAGCGATATTTAGTCTTGGATTTGCATTCCATGAAATGTGAGCAAGATTTTTCTGTGCCTCAGTTTCCATGTCTGTGAAGGGGACATATTGCTGCCAAGGGTCTAGCCCACAGCGACACATCCTGGTCTCTTCCAAATAAAATGCATTACAGTTATCAATGTCTTTGTCAATTATTCATTACTACTCCACCGATCTGCATTAGTCATTTTATTTAGTCAACTCGCATTAATTTTGCACTTGTTGTTTACCCAGCACCACGAGGAGAGGAAGAGCAGCAGAGCCAGTCCCTTCCTTCAGGAAGCGAACAACACCACGACAAAATGACACGGACACAAATAGAATGACTCCAAAAGGGTGCTTATAAGCATGTCAGGAAGGAAAGGAATGTCTTCCTCTCAGAATGATCCATTAGGAAGAAGGACTTGCCACTGCCTTGGGACAAAACAAAATAAAAGAGATGATCATAATTATAATTAGAACCTCCTTCCACAACCCCTCCAAAATCAGCACAAGAGAACCTGGCCCAGCAGACAGAGTCCTTGCTCAGAGCCTCACCTGCTTGTGCAGCCGCAATGAACGGCCCCATCTCTCAGTCCCATTGCTCTGTCCGTCCTTACTTTGGCTCTTCCTCTCCTTCTCTCTATCTTACAGTGTCTGTAAATCTATCTTTGCTCCCTCACCAGTCCAGAAAGACACTTCCTGTGCCTTAGTCATGTCTCCCTCCCTCCTTTTCCTTGAGTCCACTTTAAAAGCCATGTTGTAGAACGGCACTTGGAGATATTTATTGATATAGACTGAATTGAATGGGGTTGACTGCCTGACAAAGGGCAGGCTTGCCAGTTTGCACAGCCTGGTTCCACCCACACAACACTGCTCTAATTCTGTTAGAGGTTCATTTAAGACAGGTCACATAACTGGATGAAGACAAGACGGGTTTTACCCTACTCTTCAGCGCTGCTGGGAAACTGGTGAGGTCAAGAAACCATTTTTTAAGTATAGTCATTGTCGCTCCAAACAGACATGCATATGCACACCATAAAACACACATACAGAGAGGCTGCTGCGCAAGGTAATGGAGCCAACCCAGCTGGTGTGCTCGGCTTCAGCGTGCTGGCACCCTGTGGTCACTCATTTCTGCAGCCATCAGCCACTCAGAACTATCTCTGAGTCCCCACTGAGGACTTTATGTTCTCGCCCCAGGCTCCTCCCTCCCTCTCCCCGTTATCATGGGGATGAGGATTACGGAATGCTCACATCCCCAGGATGCTGATTTATGGATTCGTGCCAGTCTGGTGTTCTAAACAGCTCCCTAAAACAACCAATACCTTGAGTCCCCCTCCTAGATACTCTGATTCAGTAGGTCTGGACTGGAGCCCAGGAATATGGGATTTCCGGATGTTCTCTGACCGATTCTCATGTGTACAGTACTCCTGGTTGACACCCATATGAAGTCCCAGATCCTACCTAATTCACATGATAAACCAAGGTCCCATATGAAGGCATGTGCTAACTCAAAGCTGCCCAGAGATCTCATGGCTAAGAGGGGACTCGAGTCTCTTGATTCTCCCTCTACAACCAGGGCCCCTCATTAGCACAACAGTGTTGATAAAAAGAAGGAAGGCAAACTCTTCTTGCTAGTCATTCTCCCTTCCTTCCAGAAAGGGCCTCAGCAAGGAAAATAAAAAAGTATTTCAAATCTGTAGAAGTGCACACTATCCAAAATAAGGATGGAATTTGGTTTCTGGATGGAACTTGCATTTAAACACAAGAAAACAAAAACAAAACAGAAAGTGCTATGGTTCAAATTTTCTATTGAAACCAACCCTGTGAATTATTAGAGAAATTCCGTCGGTACCTCACCCTGGGAGAAGACAGAGTAAGGGTTTTATAAATAGCTACTGTCATCCAAATGGAATGTCTCCTTTGCTTTCCAATCATGTATTATTATTTGTAATATGCCTAAAATCACTTTCGAGATAATAAACTTTAAAAAAATCAGAGTTGCATGGACACATGGGGTTTCTATGACAAAATAAATACAGGGCAGGAAGAAATTGTTAGTGTCTCATTTTAGTTAAAATATCTCATTTTGATGAAGGTCTTCAAGGGCAGGAAGCAATATATACACATTTCAAATTGGTGGCATTCCATCAAAACAGATATTAAGGAGAAACGCAATAAAAGGTTGTGTTATACACAAGTGGGAGAAGAGGGCCCTGTCTCATCGGTAGCATAGCAACACTTAACAACACTTTGGCTGAGGTCAGCATTTCTACATCCTTTAAAAAAAAATTAATAATACAAATACATGTTTACTTCTTCTACCAAAGGACTTTAGTCATCAGAAGAAGAGTTTAATTTTCCTTATCTCTCTTCTACTCATAAATGCAGAAAATAATTCAGTGCAATATGACTAATAGAGATTCTCCTATTCTGACCAATTGAGATTGTTCATTTTCTAACCTGAGGATACAGATTCAGGTGCACAAAGCACTAAATGAAGAGAAGTACATATTTAAAAAAAAGTAGGGAAAACATGAGTGGGATAGGGCTGTAAATACTAGAGTATCGTTTTATACTGGACCAATACCAAACCACTTTGAGATTTCCTGAAAATATCAGCTTTTTCATTTTATTTATCAGCTTGAGCATTTTATTCATGCTAATCCCTTTAACTGAAAGGCCTCTCTACTCTTTCCTGCTCAGAAACATGATACGCCTTCTGCAAAGCCTCTCAGTAAGACAGCCTCCTCCAGAGGCCTCCCTTAGTTAATAATTCCCTCCTCTGTGCTAACTTGTGCATGTGTTTTTATTGCTTCCATTTGTTTGCATTGGTTCATATCCTGGTCAACTTCCCACCCACCACGTGAGCTCCACTGAGAACCGGGAATGTGTCTCCTTCACCTTTGAGTCCTCAGGCCCAAGCCCTGGGTCTGGTTCAGAGTACAAGCTCAATAAATTGTGAAGTCCTTAACTTCAATGAAATGTGACATTAATATAATGGGCATTAGCTAAGGTATTTCCTGGGTCTAATTTCTAGGATTAATGCTATGTGCTCCAATGTAGTAATAAATCATCATAATAATAACACAGAATAGTATAAAAGGAATATGGGGGAGGAAAACTTTATGGACCCAGTAGGACGAAATTCTTTAATCACACCTAATAGCTATGAAAACTTCTTCTGGGCCAGATGCTGTGCGAGGTGCTGTTAATATATTATCTCACTTAATACTCACCAAGAACCCTTAAAGAGAAATACTATTATTCTTCACATTTCAGAGATGGATGAATGCATCTTGTCCAAGGCCATGCAGTTAGCAAGAGCGGGGCGAGGGTCTGAATTCAGGCCCCCTCAGACAGAACCGGGACCTGAAGGCTGATCTGTGGTAAAAGGGCAAGCTCAGGTACTTGGACCAAAGGCAAAGACAGCAGTCAGGACAACGCCACAGCAGCAGGGATGGTGGGCTGGGAGCATGAGAACACTTGCACCTTACATTCCAGTTCCCTGCCCTTGATAATGCAGAACGAGGCTGAGAACGAGTCAGTGGGAGTGATACGTTAGTACATGTTTTTAAATAGAAACTATATTCCATTAACTACGGGTTATGTCTATGTTGGATCTAAACTTTTGACAACTGGAAAATAAATAAATACCTCATTATGGTAAATATAATACCTGGGCAAGAAAAACAAAATGAATCAGCACTGATAGAAAAAAAAAAAAATGCACCGCAACAGGACAAGTGAACTGTAAATCAAAGTGACTGTTTTACTCTTTGCTTTTTTTCAAACAAGCACTTTTCCTTTTTTTTATTAAATTCTAAAGTGTCTCTATCAATTATTATTATAAGTTGACCATAGAAGTCCTGCCCTGTGGTCTAGGTTGTAAGGGAGTTTAATTAAGTAAGAGGGGGAAGGATGAGAAGAGAAAAGAAACAGAGAAAAAGACAGAATGCCTCTGAGTCCCAAGAACAGCTGCTTTTGATTCAATTGTACTCAGCACCTAGGCACAAAAGTTCAGGAAAGGAGGGGGCACGCCATCCCTTCCACTAAGGCTCACAGTATTGTCGTGGATATGGCGGAGAACTGGGCAATGCCAATGCAATCCAAAAGGACAGAGCGTGGGGCGGGGGCGGACCGGGGGCTGGGAAAGGGCGCTCAGAGAGAGCCCCCGGGAGGAAGTGAAATATCCCAGGGGAACAGAGCAGTACCTCAGGAAGGGGTGTGGGCTAGCAGAGAAGCAGGGAAACAGGTGGAAACAAACAGACAAATCAGCGTAATCAGTAAGGCAGCAGCATGAGCAAGACAGCAAGTAGCCACAGATGAGATGGAGGAGGAAGCAAGGGCTGGGTCTTGGCGCGGCACGTGGACTTCGGAATGTTTTTCTGACGTCAATGGAGAGGGACTAGAAGGTATGGAGAGTCAGGCAGAGAGGGCATCCCCAGAGGGCACCTTTTAGAAATCACTCTGGTCACAGTGTGGGAGGTGGCCATGGGAGCAGTGCTGGGGTTAGGGGAGATGACAAGCCGCTAAGTCTGATGGGAGTTCCTGGTGACTGAGACTGAGGGGGCGGCAGTAAGAATGGACTGAAATGGACGGATGGGAAAGAGATACCTGAGGCAGAAAGGAGTTCAACATGGGCCCAAAGACAACAGAAAAGCGACAGAGAGTGCCCAGGCACTAGCTGGCACACCCGGGAGGCTAATGGGGCCTGTCCACAAAGGGAAAGACCCAAAGGGAAGCACAGACTTCCAGATAAAAAGAAGAGCTCAGCTTGGGACATCTGCCCTTTTGATGTGCAGGAGACAGGCACAAAGACATGTCTTCCAAGCTGTGGGATACTCGCATTTGTAATTGAGGAGAGAAACAGAGCCTGGAGATGTCCATCTGGGGCCAGCACAGGGAAATGTGATGAATGACAGAGAAGCAAAGATCTCACAAAAACAATCCATCGGGAAGAGACCCTGGAAACAGAACCCAAAGACAGCCAGCATGGAAGGGACTCGCTGAAGAAGGTGAGCCCAGGAAACATGGCGAGAGGAACAGCCAGGGAGGCTGGAGGGAGACCGGGAGGGAGCAACACAATGCAGGGGCAAAGAAGAACCTGTCTCAGTGAGGAAGCAGTCGCCAGCTGTGCCGCCTGCTTTCCTGACAAGCCAAGTAAGGTAGGAACCCAAACGCACCTGTCAGGTTCAATTACAGAGGATTGCTGCTCCCTGTGGCAAGAGCCATTCAGCGCAGTGGTGGGCACAGAAGATGGGATGAAACGTGTACAGGTTTACCTAGTTTTATTGCATTTAGCTTTACTGCATTTTTTACAAATTGAAGATTCCTGGCAAACATTTGCCAACAGGCTCAGATGATGGCTAGCATTTTTAGCAATAACAGATTTTTTTTAAATGAAGGTACGTCTGCTGTCTCTTTAGACATAATGCTTTTGCAAACTTAATAGACTACAGTATAGTGTAAACAAACCTTTATATGCACTGGGAAATTAAAAACCTTTGTGCGAGTCACTTTATTTAGGTGGTCTAGAACTGCACCCTCGTTCCCTCCTGTTCTTTCGAGACAGGGATGTCTCTCAAAAGGACATGTGCATAGGCAAGAGATGTTCTTAAGATGTGAGGAACTTAAAAGTGTGAGCACACCACTGGAAAGGAGCTGGGAGAATGGGTGGGGTTATAAATGAAGGTGAAGAGAAAGGGTCATTAAAAGTGTGAGGTTCTTGAATAAACACGAGGAGATGGCATTCAGAGCACAGGGAGGTGACTGGTCATTTACAGAAACGCAGTCAGAAAAAGGCCAGCCACAAGAAGGGGACTCAGAAGCAATACTAAGAGCAAAGAAGCTACGTTTTGCTGAGCCAAACCCAGAATTTTCATTATCAATCAGTCAATAGTCAAATAAAGAATTCACCATCTGGGAGCAGAGAGCTTCTTGTTCACTCTGATTGTCGTTCTATTAGCACAGCAGGCTGGGGCGCAGGAGTTTAAATAAGAGAAAAGAGAGGAAAATCCCCAGCTCTGTAAACCAGTTATTATATGTGAATGTTAAAAACCCCTAGACTTCACACATCTTTGAATGCAAACAGATACATTCACCAGCTTATATGAGCAAATCCAAAATGAGGCTCATTGGAGATGGACCACACAATAATTTCCAGTATTTATTAAGAGGTTGCCTACTTTTTTGGGGCTGTCTCTGTATCACAGGAATAAGAATAATTTCTTGCATCTGAGTAGTGCTTGGCCAGCTAGGATTACTACTACACTGTACCTAGAATGCATGGGGAAACTCTTCCACACACAGGATCCTAGAACCCATCCTGAGATCAACCTTTCACTAAATCAGAGATAGAGCCTGGGGTCTGTATAAGACCATTTGGAAACCCAATACTATGTATCTTATAGCAAACCTTCTCTCACATTATCTAGCTTAGTACATGTGCCAGGTGTTGGAGCACCACATTGGTGAAAGCTAAACAAACAAACAAAAACGCTGACAACTCAGTAAAGAAAACAGTGTCCACTGTTCCTGCATGCATTGAGTCAGACAAAATGTCTCTACTGAGTGCACATTATACAGAACCCCTTCTCCACAAAGGGCTACAGATTGGAACTCAATTTAAGTCTTTTCCTCAAATAGGTCTGTAGGAAAAAATCAACCAATGATGTCTGTTCCATTTGAGAAGAAACCCATCTGAGGCATCTCATGACCAACATGCATATGGCACTTTGGGACCATAAAGGATGGTCTCAAGTAGAATGCATGAGAGGACAAGACATACGGAGGGTTTATACACTTTGAGAAGTTGATGAGGAGGGAAGGGAAAGAGATTCAGACAGAAGGGAGAGCTAACAGCATGTGTGATTGTGACCCGGGACTGCCCAGAACTCTGCCACCACTGGTATGGGGAAGAGGACCCATGCCAAAAGCATGCGCTCTCCTAAAATCTGAAGAGAACACAGCAGAACAATTAATACTGGGCTGAGACAGCTCTGTATAATCCGAATCCAGGAAAATATTAAACCAACAAGTGCTGAAGGTTTTGCCCAGTACATTCATGAATCTTTAACAGCAAAGGGATAAGAAGCTACTAAAGATACTTTAATAAGAATATCCAGTTATAGAAAAGAACTCAGAAAACGGGGACATGTAGATGCCAGACTTGGAAGAGGTCAGTTAAGAAGCCGAATGGAAAGTTCAGCGCATGCAGAGAAGTTAAGGGCGGCAGAACTCTTTGGTCTTAGCTGAGAGGAGTTCTCCATGCCTTTTTTGTGGTTGACAAAACCTGGAAGGCAGGTTAGATGTTTAAAAAGTGGGGTAAGTTAGTCACATAGAGGCTAATGGAAAATTAGAAGGAAATAGGCTGGAGATATGGGTAGTTACTACTGGGGACAGGTGTATTATTGTTCTTTCTTCAAGTTCTGGGTGATGCAAGTAGGCTGAGATACTGCAGGAATTCCACCAGTGGAAAGTCAACATTAACAATGAAAACAGGCACTAAGAGAGAAAGGAAAGGAGCTAGTTCTGAGTTAGTTCTAAAATAAAGCATAGGCTAACTACTGTAACAAACAGCCACAACATGTGTTGGTGGTTTGACACAATTGGAGTTATTTCTTCCTCATGTCACAGTGGGAGGGAAAAACTTCTGTTCCACACAGTCATTCAAGAAGCCCTGTGTCCTTCCATCTACTGGCTCCTTATCTTTTAGAGCCTTGGAGTTCTATCATGGATCCCCTGCTTAAGGCCAGATGGGAAAAGAGAGTGCATGGAAACTTATCACACAGAGTGTCCACTGAAAATCATATTCATGGTTTCAGGGGCCCAGCCTGGCAACGACTTACCAAATTTCTACCCACATTCCATTGACCAGACTCAGTCATCTGCTGCTCACCTAGATCAAAAATGTTAAAATAGAATTCAAACTATATAGTTGGCTTCAGAGTTTGCTTTTGATGAATATATTCTGCTTTGGGCAGCACCATATTTCTTCAGTGCAAAAGCAGGCAGGATGGAATGAGAAATGACAGAGAAATAAAATAACTAGCAAACAATATTTTGTAATGAAAATAAAAGTTAGGTTTTTCTAATACCACTACCCTTAGAGTTGATTGGCCTACTTCTGACTTTATTATCTTGTATTGCCAAAAGGCTACAAAGACTAGACCTATTTTCCTTCGTTTAATTTTAGCTCCTCTTTCCAGTGCCTCAAGGTCAACTCAAGGTCAAGATGTTCTCTGCCTTATATTTCAGGGTGGCGGGGGGGGGGGGGGGGCTTTGTTTTTCAAGATATTTATTTTCCCTTCTGATTACTGAGGCAGGAGTTTTTTTTTATCCTAACAGGTTGGGGAAGGGGATGTAAAGGAGATTGGAAAAGTTGCATGTTGATATTTTAAACTTCTGGCACTGTGTTTTGAAGCTCTGAAAATAGTTTTGTTAATTATCCTTTAGAATGTTGAGGAACAGCCTGTGTACTCTGTCGCCTACAGCAGTACAGGATAGGACAGGTAGGACAGAACACAGCATTCCAAGCAAATACATTGTAAATGTTTGTGTACCAGATTTGATCTTGAGATGGACAGAGAATTTTTTTTAAAGACTCTTCAACAGTCCATCCCTGAGATGCTTTCAATGAGTTCTGAGACACCAGCAATGAACTCTTCATATACTCGCTTCCAAAGATCCCTAAAGTCCACATCATAACCAGACCAGTAATTCACTTCTTGATCTTTGAAGATATTTGTTCGTTTCTCTTGACTTTGGGACAAAAATAAGTTGTTTATTACTTACAACTGGTATTTAAGTAAAAAGATCATCACAGCCTGTGGTCAGTTCCAAGGAGGGCAACAGGGCAACTTGTAGTCTCAAAAGTGAATCCCCTTCAGAGGCATAAAGATTAAATCACCTACTTAACCCTGTGAGCATAGCGCCTAGCCACTTGAACGCCGAATCCTTGTGGACAGTTGTAGCTCTATTTTTGCTGATGGAGTCCGTTGTCCCTCAGCACTGTGAATGAGGCCTGAAATGCAAAGTTGTGCAGGGCACAACCAGTCCTCGAGATGTCCACTTTGTAAAGAGGAAGAAAGTCAACCCGAGTTTATAATGAAACAGGTTGAGATCTGTGTGTGCGCCACCCACCAAAGAGGCACAAAGAGGAAGCCCCGTTCTCTCTGGGGAAAGAGAACGGCCGTCACAGAAAAGCTGCTGGAACCATCTTGAAAGGGCAATTATAATAGATATTGAAGAACAATTTAAGGTTAAACATTGTATAAGCGTTTTTAAACAGTCAATCTAGAATTTCATGTGTATGAAAGCTAACTTTCGGCATCCAATATCCAGAGAACATTCATTCATGAACTTTCCACCCAAAAATACATCATTAATTACCGCTGGACACCCCTGTCCCACAAAAGCAAACAAAAGTCCTTTAGCAAAGACAGTGCTGGGACTCAGAAAACACTATAGTGTCGTACCCTCTGCATTTGTGACGCACCCCTTTCACAGACAGAAAACTGGAGGCTAAAATCATTAGGCCCAGTCAGAAAAAGAGCTGGCCCAGGCTCAGACTTTTAAGTTGCATTTGACACAGCGATCCTTTTAAATCCGCCGCCAATGCCTGGGCATAGATGAGCCTAACGTCATGGGCATAATAAGGCGAATGTACTCGACAGGAAAAGATCTGGGAAGGACGATCAGCCCAGGGGCCGTCGGGAACCCAGGCTCCGGGTGACCCAGCAGGGCCCTAGGTGCTCGCCTCTGACAATGTCGTTCCCAGCCCCCGGCCGCCGTAAATGCCTGGGGTGCACTGGGGTTTCTTCTCCATCCCAGACCCAGCTTTCTTCTGGAGTCCGAACTCCCTGCACACAGGCCGCGGACGGAGGGTGCTCTCAATTACAATCAGCTTGGAGAAACTGGGTGGGGGGGAGAGGGGCGGGTGCCAGCCGGTTGTGCCACGGTGCAGATGCGCCGCCGCGCCTCTGGCGCGCTCTTCACAGCGCGCACACCCCGGCTCCCGGGCTGCCCGCGTCCGGGTGCGCGGAGACAAGGCGAGGAGGGGCGGAGCGCGCGCTGGAGGCCCGCCCCTACTGCCCTCCTCTTCCAGCGGAGATTGACGCGGCTTGGGCACCCGCTTCAACCAATGAGCGCGTCCCAGGGCGGGCCCTGGAACAAGAGACTCCCGCTACTTAGAGTCGTCGCCTCCGCTGTGGGAAACCAGAATCAAGTCAGGGCTGTGCAGGTGGGTCCGGCGCCCCTGCCAGCGCGGATTGGCAAGCGCTCGGGCACCGCGCCGGGCGCCGCACCGCACCGCACCGTTCTGCGCGGGGCAGAGCGGAGCCGCAGCCCCACGCGCCGACCAGGAACCACTTGCCACCACTGCCTGCGCAGCACCCATGGGGACCAGGAGACTTTAAAGGAGTTTGGGGTTTCGGGAGCAGGGAAATCACGGGTACGGAAAGGCGGCTTTCTTTGCCTTGGAAACGTTTGCTCTCGGATTGTTTGGATCCTGTGCCGGGTAGGAGAAAGAGGATTTGGGGGGCTGAAAGTGGACCTTCCTACACAATCTAGGTGCGGACCCGCACCCGCACACATACGCCGCACTGGCTTTCCCCTTCCTTTCCTTGCCTCTTTGTTAGACTATTTTAGACGGAGCAGCCTCTCCCTGGCGCAGCCCGATTGACTCCGCTGGGTCGAGAAGGCACGAGAAGTAAGGGGCAGAGTGCATCTGCCAGTATGGCCAGGTGTTCCCGGGTTAATGGGTGTACCGTAGGTGCATCGGTGTGCCTGTAAGCGTAGGGCTGGGATTGTGCACGGCTCTGGGGGCCTGAGTGTGTCATCGTGAAGGTTTGCCATTGTGTGTATATGTGACATTACCACACCAGTGTACCAGCCTGTATCTAGGCTCCAAGTGTGCAACATTTTGCTGGTATAAAGTGAGTGCCTGGGAATGTTCCCGATTGTGATTGTGTGAGGCTCTGTCAAGGGAGGAGTGAGACCTCGTGCAAAATTGAGAGGTGGGCTGGAGAGGGTGGGGACGGAAATGTGAGCCAAGCTTGCTCAGAGCTCTAGGGCCTTAGGCGCCCCTTCTCCCTTCCAACAAGCCCCTCCGTGCTTTTCTGGGAGTCGGCCTCCCACGCTGCCACAACCCGCGCTGTCTTCCCTACTGGGACCCCGCGCGTCCTCCAGTTAGCCTGCCTTTTCTCTTCTGAGAGTTGGGCCGGATTCCCGGAAAGGGTCCGAGGCTGTGTGGTGGCGTTCAGCCCTTGTTCGTCGGACTGGTGGCTTCTGCTCCCGTTCTGTCCCCAGGGAGGCACGAAGACTCGGCTGGCGGCGGGACTCCAGTAAGGTCTCCGGCGCGGGCGAGCGGCTCCCAGGGGAGCGGCGCACGCTCCGGGGATAGGCAGCCAGGTTCTGATCGTGTCTCTTCTCTCCCCCCCCCCCCCCGATTTCGCAGATCCCCGCTTCTGGCCCTCGCCTCGCCGCGTCATTGATGGGCAACCAACTGGACCGCATCACCCACCTCAACTACAGCGAGTTGCCCACGGGGGACCCGTCTGGGATCGAGAAGGACGAGTTGCGGGTCGGGGTCGCCTACTTCTTCTCGGATGAGGAGGAGGACGTGGACGAACGCGGCCAGCCCGACAAATTTGGCGTGAAGGCCCCCCCGGGCTGCACTCCCTGCCCGGAGAGCCCCGGCCGCCACCACCACCACCTGCTGCACCAGCTGCTCCTTAACGAAACTCAGTTCTCCGCCTTTCGGGGCCAGGAATGCATCTTTTCCAAAGTGAGCGGCGGCCCGCAGGGCGCCGACCTGAGCGTCTACGCGGTCACCGCCCTGCCCGCGCTCTGCGAGCCGGGCGACCTGCTGGAGCTGCTGTGGCTGCAGCGCGCGCCCGAGCCGCCGGCGCCCGCTCCGCACTGGGCCGTGTACGTGGGCGGCGGGCAGATCATCCACCTGCATCAAGGCGAGATCCGGCAGGACAGCCTGTACGAGGCGGGCGCGGCCAACGTGGGCCGGGTGGTGAATAGCTGGTACCGCTACCGCCCGCTGGTGGCCGAGCTGGTGGTGCAGAACGCCTGCGGCCACCTGGGCCTTAAGAGCGAGGAGATCTGCTGGACGAACTCGGAGAGCTTCGCCGCCTGGTGCCGCTTTGGCAAGCGGGAGTTCAAGGCGGGAGGGGAGGTGCCGGCCGGCACGCAGCCTCCGCAGCAGCAGTACTATCTCAAGGTGCACCTGGGTGACAACAAGGTGCACACAGCCAGGTTCCACAGTCTGGAAGACCTCATCCGCGAGAAGCGCCGCATCGACGCCAGCGGTCGCCTGAGAGTGCTCCAGGAGCTGGCCGACTTGGTGGACGACAAGGAGTAGCCTGGGGGCGCCACCGGCCCTTCGTGTCTCCCCACGCCCCGCTCCCTTCCCAGCACAGGGCACCCTGGCCAACGACTCACCACCCCAGTCCCCTAGTGCGGTAGCGGCAGCCGAGGGCCACTGCCCAAGCTGCTCCTGCGATCCCCTCCAGCAAGTGGCAGGAAGTCTCAAGAACTGGCCGCGGGCCTGGGACCGAAGGGCATCCGTGCGCGCCTGGCTCAGCCCCCCGGTGGCGGTGATCGGGTTGGGAAACGCAGCGTGCGCTTTTCCTTTGTGTTATTAGGGGGAAAGGCAAATGGGCGGAGGGGAGCAGGGACGCGACTGCCCCCGCGGGTCACTGCTCAGAGACCCACCTGCTAGAAAGGCATCATCACCCGCCCCAAACGTGCACACAAAGGCCGATCGGAGGTGAGATCTTTTTTCAGGGTGCAGTTCAGGTCCTATATGGATGTGTCCCCAGATTGCAGGATTTCCAAGAAATCGAGCCTGTCCCTGTGTGCTTGTGATCATCCCACAAGAGAGCACTCCGGGCCTCGGATTATCCCGAGGCTGCCCGGGACGGTTCCGGCTCTCCAGCCCCCTGTTTCCCGACTTTGTATTCCAGGCCCCGGGCTAAGCTAGATACTGTTTGCTTCCTAGTCTTTCCAGCCCGAGAAGCGAACGCCACCCCCGACCCACATTGGCCTGTGAGGCTCCCTCCCGGGTAGAAAGGAGCCTTTCCTGTCCCGGGAGGAAAATGGCGCAGCTAATTCGGCGAGAGCGTCGGCCCCGCCCCCGGCAGGGAGAAGGTTGACCTGGTGTCTGGGAACTTGAATTTGCAGAGGGCACTTGTTCTTAACGTTCTATTGCTCCCTTCTTGGGCTGCATTTCAAAAATACTCATAATTTTAAAGGAGAGGGAGGGGGAAGACATGGCAACATTCCAGAAACCAGCATTCTTACACCATAGCCAGTATATTTCGTTTGGCTTTAACTAACATAGAAATCTTAGAAGGAGGGGAAGTGGAAATAAAGTTTAAAAAGGAGGGAGCAGTTCTCCAACTATGTCAACAAAGCTTTCCGCGTTGATGTTTTTATTGACCATTTTAGCAACATGCTAATAAAATTTCAAATTGAAATTTTTATTTTCATGGCTTTAATCCATGATAGCTTAAATACTGGGGGCCATTAAGAGTGGACATAGCTACGAGCTTAGCTGACATTGCCTTTTCAGTCTATTTTTCTCAAATCCTTTGAGAATTCTGTTTTTGAATATTGTAGTTAATATATATATATTATTTTTTCTGGCTTTAAACGGCAGCCCTAGGCATAGTGGAGATGTTACTTGATGTGTGTATTGTACTGAATTTTCTGTCACTGAAGGGGTTTACTGCTTTGGGTCGAGGTTGCTAGCAGCTTCCATGGTGTTTCCTTTCTCAGTGTTGTAAACTATTACCATTCCACGTTTTCATTTTTCTTCCTGTCTCCTTGATCTCCTTTTAAAAAAATGATTCTAGAGTTGGTGGCTTCTCTCCCTTTTTTGTGGCTAGTCCCACACTTCATTCCTGAACACTGGAAAGGACCTATAGGGTCAGGACAGATGTGTGTTTTTTCAAAAAATTAAGGCTGTTTGAAACCCCTTTCCTGGGCAAGAAATGATCAACTTCTCTCCCTGTGCTGCAGCCCTCACCGGACTGACTGTCACTTAATTCAGTGTGTTAGACATCTATTGCATCGATGTCCCTTTCCTGGGAATTTGTCAAATAACGGTATTTAGATAATCATTGCAAGCAATTGCCTGTTGACAGCTGTGATTTAGTTAGACAGCAACTACTATGGCCAAAGCCAGTTTCTTGGCATTTCAGAAATAATGCAATAAAAACTAGTCGAGGTTAGCTGAGACTGGAAATGCCTTTTTCATGCTACATGATTCATTTCTGTTTTACGTTTTGGTTTTCATCCTGGATTCATCCCCTGATCTTGAATCAAAAGGTCAGATCAATGGAATATGAACTAGAGTATTTTTCTTAAGCCTATTGAGTGATTTATTTTTTAAAAAAAATGTGGAAATGCATATGCTTTTTCTTTTCAGCACATACAATGGCAGAACTTTTGTACTAATGAACTCCCCTTTGCATGCCTGGAGAACTGAAAGTCATAGATCTCTCTAACTTATCCCTCTTTCGAATAGCAGATGGCAGATGATCAGCTGCAATCCTTTACTGTATCTGCACACGCCACATACTTTACTGTGCCCTCCTGCTGTACCTTGGCTCTCTGCTGTATTAAACACCATCCTAAGCAATTGCTCCAACAGGACTTCTTCTTGACATTTTGTCTTCCACCTGTCACTCAGAGGATGAGACTCCAGCAAAAGAGATGAATCTGTCTCTATCACACCTAGTACTAGGGTCTCTTTTCTTTGATGGCACATAATCTGATGTGTCTCTTACACAGAGGGTCACCATAACAGAGGAATGGCTTATCAGCCTTAGATTTGCCAAAACTAGACTGGCAATAAAAATAAGTTTGGCAGCCAAAGCAAGCATTCATGACTATGTTGGTCTAGTAAGAATTGGGTTGATGATGATACTTCTACAGATTTACAACAGTAAAACACTGGTTACAAAGGGAACTTGCAAGGTTTGTACGGTTTCCCAAACTCCTATTGAAATAACCATTGGTTATCTGTTGGTCAGTGTTAATAGACAGAGGCAGAACTCTAATCATAGTACACCATGGAGGACACATGATCAAACTATTATAACTTCAACCTGAAAACATGTGTATTTTTAGAGTGTTATTAAGATGTGAGTGAAACCAAGGAGGTAGACATTCCCTCTGAAGATGACATGGGCCACATGATTTTTATTACTAGTGAATAGAGGACATCTGGATTTTGTTGGGGTTATAAAAATTAAGCCTATAGCCTCCTAACATTGAACAGAAGTCAGGAGTTTTAGTTACCCTCCAGAGAACAGGACTCCCTAGTGACTTGGATGCCGTGCTGTGTGGACGAGCTGGCGCTGCCCCTCTCTAGTAGCGGAGAAAACTCCTCATACTGCCATCCTCTCGACACTTTCACAGCGTGATTCTGAAAAGCAAACTGCTAAAACAAATGAATATTTTTCTCCAAGGTATGCTTTGCTTTACGTTTTGTTATTTAAGAAAATTCGGGGGGGGGGGGGGCAGAAAGGCAGCAGGGCACACTTTAAATAAAGCCGCCTCGAAATGCCGTAATCTCAAAGTGTATTTCTTTGTTTGTTTTCTTCAAAAAAATCTTATCAACATTACATGTATTACATTTATGTTTCAAGCAATGAGCCAAATTTATATATATATATATATATATATATATATATAAAGTTTCTCAATATTTAAAATCTAAATATCTGTTATGACTTTTATTAAAAAGGAAGGGTGATATATATTCACTTATGGTTAGAAAACATTTAACTTGTGCCTGATTAGAACATCAAACGCAGAGGCCCAATAATGTTAGGTGATTTTCCTAGATTTTAAAAATTTTGAGGTTTATTGTTCTCTTGGTGTCATGTTTCTAAAATGAACACTTTTGTTTGAATAATGATTTTTTGCCAGAAAAGCATCCTATCAATGTTTGCAAAATAGCGAGTTACCTGAGTAATTAGGATAGCCAAACAGTCTTCAGACATGACCTTATCGATTACGTTTTGTGTGGGCTCTCACCATTCGGAATTCCTCAGTGTCTTAGTCCGCCTACAAATGGAGAGGGGTCAGATTGCACTGCAACTAACACCAGGTGTGCAAACATCACAGCGCAGCCTACTTTCCCTTTATCCACGTGCAGATCTTCAAAGCGTTCTGCTCTCTCCTTTTTAAACAACTGAAGAAACCCTAGTTGGGTTTGCCTTTCATAAAGCACTGGCCACGTGCATAAAGGGTCTGCAGGTGAAAAGTACAGGCTTTTGATCTTCCTGAAACATGAAGAGCTGTGTTTAGAAAATGATTGCCAAAACCCAGCTCAGTTTTTTGTTGACAATTATTAACTATCAGCTGATATATACATAAACTGTACTGCTGATATACACATAACATATATATAATGTGTGTATATGTGTATGTATATATATACACTGCTCACAAAAATTAGAGGATATTTCAAAATGAATATGAAGCTATAAAATATCCCTTAATTTTTGTGAGTAATATATGTATATATATTTTTCCCCCACCATGGCTCTTAATTGTGATTTTATTCAGATATAGATAGATAGATAGATAGATAGAGATACATCCATACATACATATGGACTATTTTAAAATAAAATAGAGAATGTTCCAAAACAGAACGATAGGTTTTAGAGTCAAAATAGCTAAGGACTAACTGGGACAGCAAGTGAGCTGTGCCTAAAACTAAGTATAAACAAATAGAAAATGCGGGACTCGCAGGCAGATGTAGTCGCACAGTTAGACAAATATGTTCCTTGTTTCTTTAGCTGAAAAGACACAGTATTCAAAGGGAAGCTGTCAAGATTAGGAAGTAATTGAAAAATCCGACACAAGAGGAAGTACAGAGTTTAGGAGATGACAGAAGAAGGTAGAGAGCTTTCAACGGGGGAAACTTGGTTTCCAGTCTTCCCGAAGACAGTAAGGCTCTTATTTCCTCACCATTTACTAATTTATAAATCTGCTTTCTTGATATCATGGCTCATGCATTGTATGTGTACCCAATTTGAGCTTGCAATATTTGAATAAGATGGAGGCAAGGAAAAATAGTCTTGTCAGCCCTGTAGCTCAAGGTGGGTTTTGCGACGGTTCGTTCCCAGGCAGCACCCAGAGGAAGGGGTCCCCACACTGTGAGCTTTAATCCATCTCTGGCACACAGTGGGTGCTCAGTTAGTATAAGACTCTGGTTCTTGGTGCTGCTGATCTCCAGGAAAACCAGAAATCCCCCAGCTTGGCTTGTCTGTAAAGAGGACCCTAAATTTCTCTAACTGAAACTCTAGGGTTGGCCCACCTCAGATGATTCACGAAGATGTACTTTCTGAGTCAGGAGACTAATTTCAGTTTAAAGGTATTGTGACTATTCTGCTTGCTTCTAGGAAAAAAAAAATGCTATCAAAGCATCCAAAGAGAAAATTTCTCTTGTAGTTTGGTTGGGAAAGGGGAAGAAAACTAACAATTCTAAGTATAACTTCTCATGACTTCATCTCCCATTACCTCAAGGGGAGAGCTTTCTTGCATGAAATCACAAAATTATGCCTTCAAAAGGAAACCTATTGAAGGTTTTGCTAAAGATTTTCTCCAGTTATGTTAGAAAAAACCCTGTTAGAATATGAGCTTAACTCTCGGGAAAATTAGATTCAATGGGTTTTGGTCATAGGTGTTTTTCTAAATAAAAAATTATTCATTTATATCTTAAAATATATAGCTAATTGCTATGTCCATTGGCTGTTATAATTCAATTATTTTTATGCCCTGAACTTAATATTGTCCAATGAGGAGAGGCTTGCAAAATGGTAGGTGTGAGTAGGGCCAATGTCTTAAATTTCAAGCACAAAATAAATGCTCTACAAGTTAATGTGAGCCACACTCAGGGTTCCAAAAAACAAAAGGATCATACATAGTCACTGCTTATATACTTCCTTGGAAGTTCTTGCCGTCATCTGTAATAAAGACAGACGTTAGTGTTCTACTCCTGCCACAACAGGAAACTTGAGGGCTCCTTTACTTTAAGTACTTTAGTATTTGCTTGAACACGTAAGTTGTTATTCTAAATTCAATTCTTTCCCCCTCCAGCAGTCCCCAAACATGCCAGCTCCTTGTTCTGTGCCAGGCCCACTCTTTCCAGGTTTCAGCTTCTCCTGAGGAATGAGCAGGTCAGGGGGAAAATCATCCTGACAATGATTTTGTGCAATGATTTTATTTGGCTCATTTAGCAAATAAAAGTACAGGCCACTCAATTGTATTTGAATTTCAAATACACAAGGAATAATCCTATTGGCATAAGTATATTTCATGCAATACTTGAAGCACGGTTATCCTAAAAATGATCTGTTTCTCTGAAATTAAAGTAAAACTACAGTCCCAGTATATTATCTGCAACCCTACTCAGGGGGGTCCTTACTGTCTCAAAGAAGCCAGAGACCTCCGATTTTTGTAGAACTGACAAAGTAAGGACACACCTCCTACCTCCTGCATGGACGTCTTGATCAGATTGCTCACGTGTCTTCTAAGGCTGAAGTCAGATTCTTGCCCAAGGATGAGCATACAGTCTAGGAGAAGCCTCGGAAGAAAGACTTCCCGGGCTCCCTGGTCAATGACGGAGTCGGTTGTGTGTATGCATGGTGGGGATGGGTGTGTGTGTCATGTGTCTATTCTTATGCTCTCATGATTATATTCTACGGGACATGCCATCCTTTATCCAGGGATATGATGAATACTTTCCCAGGCACAACCAGAAATACTCTATGCCACTGTTTTGAATCCCTCCTGTTGCCTATCCCAGTCCTGGTCCTCACTTCACAGCTGGCCATTCCACAGCTTCCTCACAGCTGTCCCTGTCCCACTAGCTGTTCTACCCAGACACATGCAGCCACACTGATCCTCCTAAAAACAGACCTAGCGCTCATAAGGTAAAAACCAAGCTCCTTACAGGGGCAGTCAGGATGCTGCATGGCCTGACCTCTGTCTATTACCAGCTACATTTCTCTCAACTCAGCTGGTGCTCAGACCACACAGAGCATGCTGTAGAACATGGAGTTTTCATTCATTCTTCCATGTCTCCTTCATCCAACTGCCATTCTTGATTCCTGAGTGGGGAAACCCTTATCTCTTCATCATTCATGGCCTAGCTCCAGGCTACTGCGAGCATGTTTTAGTAATTCTCTTCTGCGTATTCCCATTGAATTTGTTCACACCTCCCTCAAACTCTCTCTTCTATACTAGAAGTATTATTTACCTCTGTCTCTCTCTGGACTGAGTTCTGTTAGGGAGAGCCCTATGACTTACACATGTCTGCAGCTGCAAAGGCTAGCACTCTCAGCAGGTGCTCAGTTAGAGTCTCTCGAATGAATGAATGAAGACGTGGGGAGGGGAGTGTGCTGGCTCCTCTCTAAGTTGAGGCGTGCTACCCATGACTTCTCTCTAGGCCAAAACACACTCAGAACGGGCTGAAAGTGTCCACTGATGTACCTGAGATTCTCCCTAAAACCCATGCAGCAGACAATTAGTTTCTATTTAGAACATAAGCTGGAATTATGAAGACTCCATACTGCATTGTACCACACTAGAAATGATAGGAGATTAGCCACCTGTAGTATGAAAGTCTTCCTCTGTCCTAGTTATACCGGTAGGAGCATTTCTCCATGAATGAACTTTATGAGTTTGACTATGATGTAAATACAGAATTCCGTCCTCTCGTTAATTTAATTTCCACCTAAGTGAGATAGCTTTGAGAGTTGTGAATTTAGAAGACAGCTGAGAGCTGACTTGCTAGACATAAAGGTGAGACGAGACATTTCCCATACAAGCCACATTACTAAATGGGTCCCTGAGAGCCAGGGACATTTGGTCAGAGCAGAAAGAGTCCACTGAAAATTCAAGCCCTGGTCACTTTGGGGAAAGTAAAATCTCTCCTGATTTTACTACTGAGCAAATCCACGTGTGGTACATGTGTAGAAGGAAGAAAAGTATCCCCTGGCCTGACACTCCAGCAGGGGAGAGAAGAAAGCCAGACTCCTTTGACTGGGGCACCTGGACCTCCAGGCTGGCTGAACGGTGAGAATAATTTGACATGCAGGTGAGCAACTGTAACTAGATTAATGTCATAAAATATGTATGTATACTTTTTAAATTTTTATTTATTTATTTATTTTTTACAGAGACAGAGAGTGAGTCAGAGAGAGGGATAGACAGGGACAGACAGACAGGAACAGAGAGAGATGAGAAGCATCAATCATTAGTTTTTCATTGTGCGTTGCAACACCTTAGTTGTTCATTGATTGCTTTCTCATATGTGCCTTGACCGTGGGCCTTCAGTAGACCAAGTAACGCCTTGCTGGAGCCAGCGACCTTGGGTTCAAGCTGGTGGGCTTTTCCTCAAACCAAATGAGCCCGCACTCAAGCTGGCAAGGTCGGGGTCTCAAACCTGGGTCCTCTGCATCCCAGTCCGACGCTCTATCCACTGCGCCACCACCTGGTCAGGCTGTATGTATACTTTTATATTCGCCATTTTCCCTGAGACTCTTCTAGAAGGAGCACCCATGCTCTTCCGGGAGGCAATGATTCTCTTAGCAACTCCAGATGTCTAATATAGTTTCCTCTGGTTTTGGTCATGGTTGTGCTTGTCTACAAAAGTCAGTTCCATTGGGGATTTTAAACCATAATATCCTGTTGAGAATAAAAAGAAAGTGTCAAAACCAAAAACAAAGTACTTTTTTAGAGTGAAATATTATTAGCAAATTGGGACTTGTAATCCTGGTAAATATGGTGCAATGTTGCTTTTCCCCAGGGAGCACTTTCCAGAGGAGACACCAGGCCAGACTTTTTATTCTGCAGCCTCTCCATTCCGAGTTCAGAAATCAATGCCCCTGGTGGGCGTCGGCTTTATTCGTGCAAATGGATGAGACGGTCTGCACAGGGGGAGGAGGAGAGAAGTAGTTACTCTGTCCTCTACAGACCAACAGAATAGGTGCTGGACAGCATGGATCGGCTTTGCCCACGTTACCTTCTTGAAGCCTTTCAGGGCTTCCCAGAATCTGCCGGGTACAATCCAGACGGCAGGGCATCCTTCAGGCTCGGCACTTCTGCCCACAATCCCCCAACCTCTGTGCTTCAGCCCCTGACCCATCACAGTGCATTCTCACTGTTTCTTCTGTCCTGAGCCACTTACCTCTCTCCAAAAGCCATGTTATCGCATGCCTTTGCTCAAGCTGCTGCATTTGTGTGGAACATCCTTGACCCCTCTTTGGCCACATGTCAGAACCCTTGCCAGCTTTTAGGACCCAGTGTATTTTCCAGTTGTTCTGTGATGCTTCTCCTTCCCCCACAACTCCTTGTCCTTCAGCAACATCAACAGGCCACACCAAGCCTTTCTCACAGAGCTCCCGGAGGTCTTATCCAAACACTCAACATGCACTCTACTCATTTAATATTTCAATTTTCAGCCCCAAAACTATGTCAGTCACAAAGTTAGTGGGAGTCAGATTGCTTTCTGAAATCCGTTTTAATCTTGAGTCAGGGAGCTTGCCATTTTGAACTTGGACTCTGTAGCTAGTATCTGGTCGGAAGCAACTGTCCTTGCACGAGAACAGTAACCGCTATTTTTAAAGTAATGTTCTCGTGGCAGATCAGCTCCTCAAGCATTTGTTGGGTCGTTATTAAAGGCAAGCCTGTGTTTTAGGTCTGGAAGACACAAAGCATGGTCTAAACATCAAGAACCCAATCTGGTAAAGAAGATTGGTGTGGTATTAGCTATATAATTCACTACAGCCTAAAGTATAGGTCATTACCCACTACCATGGGATAATTTTTAAAAATACCGTCAAAGCCAAAGGTAGTAGTATTTGGAAATAACATCAGCTTCCAGAAATAAAAGTCATTGACTGGCATAGAAGAGCTTAATGATGCTTTTAAGACAAATACACAACTTTATTGGGAAAATAGACCAATTTTTATCTTATTAAAATGTAATAATTATCCTCTCATTTCTATGCAGATTTTTTTTTCTTAGAGTGAGTTTTGTTCTACACATTCTGTGGAAGTGATATTTAAATATATTGTAGCAAAACCTTTTTGCTATGGAACTATCAAGATTGGCAGGTTATTAGCATTTGATTTGCCAATCAATACACCTCCCAGTGTAGGCAAGATCTTTGATTAATAGATGACCTGATTATCTATGATTCATTTCCTAGGGTCAGGAGAAGTTCTCTAGTAGTAAGCTGTGTGGATTTGAGGCTTCTTGGACTGGGGCTGGGCCCAAAGCAGTGACGGTCTTAGGTCATTGGGGAGAAGGTGCTTGCATTCAAGGAAAGAGGTCAAGGCCATGGACAAGATGCCACGGCCACAGGTTATTTCTGAGGGGCAAGGTAAGCTATAAAGATAGCATAACCAAAAGTCACAAGGCCAGTGGTCAGATGCGGTGTGCACAGTGTTTCCAGATGAAGACCATTTTGCCCAGGTAGAATGAGTTGAGGTGGCACTATTGCAAAGAGGAAACTGACAACTCTGATACAATACTGGTTCAAAATCTATATAGATATTTCAATGTTAGAGCATATTGTGTTTAATTTCAAATGGCCTTTGGGGGGGAAAAAACAAAAACATGACATCTATTGACTTGGACAATGGCACTTCAACACAAATGGTAGAATTTCTTCGAAGAAAAACAAATCTAAGCCTCCTATCTAAGGAAACCCTGACTTTGCTCAGATGTGTCTAATGGCCTCTGGCATAATGATTCAGCTGTCTAAAAGCTGTTAATAATTTTATTAAATGCCTCCATGAAATTTAGCTCATGATACAGACAAAATTTTCTCTTTTCTTGTGCATGGAATGCTCATTTGCTTTAAAAAGAAGTTCCAGGTTATATGCAAAGATTGAGAAACAACTTCCCTGTCCACGTGTACAGCTGTCAGAGGCTGGATTTGCACTGTTGAAGGGCTGAATCTCATGTTAATGAGTTCCACAGAAAAACAACTGACTGTATGCATTTATTTAAATAAGCCTGTGAAAAGAGTCCATTTACAGTATAAAAACCCCTTGCTTTTTGAAAGCACCGGACAGAATATTTTAATAAATTTAATTTGTCTGCCTGTCAAGTCTGTCGAATGGACAGAACCCAGAAGGAGCCCTGCTGATGCTAGAGTCCTTGTCTTCTGACAGGGTTCTATTTCCACTTGAATATGGGCTGCCTAGAAGAAGATATTACCCACCAGAGTCATTTTAAGTAACAAATACTAATAACAGCCTAAGTCTCCAACCTTATAGGGCCAGGGTGATTCTGTATTCTTTGCAAACTCTTTCATTACCTACAATAGCGTCATGGATATTAGATTGGTCTATCATGATGAAATAGTTCGAGGGCAAATAAGTCCACATTACCTGAAGAATAACTGTTAACATTTTCTCAGACATGGGTATCGTATGTGGTCATTGTCACCCTCCCATCCAACCTGTGTCAGCCTGGCCTTACTGTCCCAGAGTACAAATGGAGACACTGAGGCTTGGTGAAGGCCAACACCCAGCTCAGAATTACATGTCTTGCATTTGGTAGAACTGACCTTTAATTCAAGTGTTTGATCCTAAGTCATTACATTTGTTTGTGTCTTGTAAAGTTTTCCTAGAATAATCAACTGCCTCCTTCCACCCTTAGCTCATAGGGAAAATCCACTTAATGATTCCAGCTAACATGAGGGAGGCTTTCTATCTCACCTCTGCTAGCAGTTGATGAATAAAGATGAACACTTAAGTTCCTTAGGTAATGTGCCTAAGAGAGGTAGACATTAAAGTATCCAGGAACACAAACCCATTCAATCTCTGGACCAATTGTATAAAACACACACTAATTATCCAGATTTAATATTCTGTCTTCTGGAAGCAAAGTCTCAAAAGTGTGTCTACAAGTCACAGTGGAATCCAGCTTCAATGCTGAGATTCTTTTGTGTTTCATCCTGAACTTTAGAAACAGAAGCACTTGTTGGATGATATTCAAGAAGTCTGTGTCTATGCAGTCCTCACAGGACTTATCATTTCTTTATTCAGTCAAATCAGAGGAAACTAAGTTAAGATATTAAGTAAATTCTATTTTTCCATCAAGATTAGAGATGTCCTAATTTTTGAATGAGTTTGCTTTGTCTTCACTTCCAAAGATCTGTGGCAAATCTTTGGAGAGAATGGATCTTGCCTTGCTGATTTTCTTATTTTCTCTCACAGAATTTCAAGTTTGGAGTAGTTGTTCAAAAAACTTTCTATAAAAATCAAAGAACTTCTAAAG
Source organism: Saccopteryx bilineata (assembly GCF_036850765.1). NCBI lineage: Eukaryota > Metazoa > Chordata > Mammalia > Chiroptera > Emballonuridae > Saccopteryx > Saccopteryx bilineata. The sequence goes on from NC_089495.1 coordinate 142,394,858, forward strand.
TTTCATCCAAATGAATGTGCTCTAAGGAAGGTAAAAATTGGTGTGCTTTTTGTGTTCAATGAAAACAAGAACTACTCTATTTAAGGAAGGACATATGCTGCTTATAGTGATTGGGAGAAATGTCTTTTAAAAATAAGTAGGACAAAAATAAATAATCAATACATACTATGTGCTTCTAATAGTTTATAAAAAGCCTAAAATTCTGGATTAAAAATGTATACAATGATTTTAATTAATTTCTTTTTCTAGCAGCAGTCTGCAAAAATTGTACAAAATAATGCCCGTTTAGTGGCCAGCCAGCCCTATCAGCAGAGTAAAGACAGGTGACAGGCCCTGCTCAGATCTGGCTACAGGACATATTTACACATGTAAAGAGACCTGTTTAACTTGGTTAAGAGAGCACAACCATGAGATGCTACAGGAAATCAATGTTTACCCAAAGTCCAGTCTCATGAAAGAATATCTTATAACTCAACCTACGGCATTGCCATTTCTGAATGATATTAGTTATTCCTCATGAACCATAAACTCACTAGAGATTGAAGTAGACTCAAATAAACAAAATTCAATAAGAAAATCATCTAGCAGAAGAATGAATGGTATAATGAAAAGGACATTAGATTTTGAAAACCACCCAGCTACAAATCTGGCTCCTTGCTTTCTGGACTTATGATCTTGGACAAATAACTGTCCTGGGCCCTCATGCCTTCACCTAGGAGAAGGAGAACATGAATTCTACCTAACTTATAGGGGTAGGATGAAGTTAAGTTTTAAAATGGCTGTAAAGTTATCTGCCCACACTGCTTTGTACACAAAAGACAATCAATCGAACGAATGAATGTAAGTGAAGGCACTAAGTGAATTCTCTTTTACCATCGAGATTACAGATTTCCTAATTCTTGAAAGGGTTTGCTTTGTTTCCCCTTAAATGGTAAATCTTTGGAGAGAATGGATCTTGTCTTACTCATTTTTTTTATCTCCCTTTGCAGAATTTCAAGTATGGAGTAGCCGTTCAAAAACTTTTTAATAAAAATCAAAGACCTACTGAAATTTCATCCAAATGAAGGTGCTCTAAAGAAAATAAAAAATGGCTGATTTGTCAATGAAAATAGGTTCTACTTTCTTAAAGGAAGGATAAATACCTTCTCCTGATATTCTAGTCCATGTTTGCATCTTAGCTGAATTGGAGCCCTGTACACGGTCCCTGTGGGTGTGTTTTTGTGGTCAGATAATTCTCCAGCCATTTTTCTCCCACCGTTCCTCGAGAACCATTTCCCTCTGATCTGAATGCCCTGCTTCTAAGGGGCCGGATGCTTGCAGTGACTATCTTTAACCCTTTGAACTGGAAATGCTCTTGCACGGTTTGCTTCTGATACATACCAGAGGGAGATCTGACATAAGTGATAGATTGTAATAGATTTGTTTTCGTGTGTGTGGGCATGCATGCGTTTACTCAGACTTTTAAAGGTAAGAGGAAACTTAGATACACATTGAATTCTTCTTCAGTCTTTGCTCATAGACTCACTCTCCCCGGTAGAGTCCAGCTTCAATAGGTATAGGCCTGCTTATTTCGGTAACACAGCAGTTATCAACATGCTTGGACTTGGGGCTCCTGAAAATTATTGGGAAACCTAGTGAACTTTTATTTGTGTAAGTTATACTTGTCAGTATTTACCATGATAGAACTACATTAACACTGACATTGAAAATGATACTTATTTAAAGTACCACTTACAAATCCATTGCGTGTTACATAAATAATATTAGTAAAAATAATGCATTTTCCAAAAGAAAAAGAGAGAAAATGATATCGCTTTACATTTTTACAAAGGTAACGTCTGGCTGAAGAGCAGACGGCTGGATCCTCACGTCTGTTTTTGCATTCGCTCTTTCTATCACACCTGTTACCTGTCACCTCAGCAAAACGCTGCAAAACATCCACGAAAGAATTAGAGTAGAAAAAACAAAATCTTAGCATAGTGAACAGGGTTTTGACTTTGCACACCCCCTGAAACAGCCTCAGTGATTCCACGAATTCTGGGTCCCCACTTTGCAGAACCACCGTGATTGGACCCTGCCCAGGCTTCCAAGCAGAGTCCGCCCAGCCACTGCCAGAGTTTACACCCAGCGAAGCCATCTGCCAAATCGCCAAGCGTCGGCGAAATACACATGTAACAGGCATCAGTAACAAAATCAAAAACATTTTATTTTAAATCATATATGTACTCATGAAGGATAGTTTCTCCCCTGTCCCTGGATGAGTTCAGGCAGGTCCCTGAGCTTGTCTCCTCTCTCTTCGGTAACCGAAAGTCCTACTGTTGCTCTAAGCTGCCAAAACAAAGTCTCAGCTGGTGCTTGGAAGACACAGACCTATGAAAGAGCAAGTTTCCAGCTTTATTCAAAGTTACCCAGTGCCCCTGTCCTGGATCAGCCCCTCAGAGTGGGCCAGCCTCGGTCTCCTGGATGTGCTGGGTGGGGACTCTAACTGCAGGAACAAGGAGCGGAGCGCTGGGCGGAAGGGGGGGAGGGTGATCCCGGAAGCCCCTCTCGCAGGCCTGAGTCAGCCCACTGCTTTGGGGGGAGGGGTCACAGAGCACCAGCACCTCCTCAGAAATCCTCGCTCCTGGCCTTTCTTTGTGTGGGTTAAAAGTGATAATATTATACTAAGTGAATTACATTAATCGGAAAAGGCTAGGAACTGTATGAATCCATACATAGGGGGGACACAAAACTGAGACTCACAGCCCTGGCCGGTTGGCTCAGCGTTAAAGCGTGGGCCTGGCGTGCGTGGGCCTGGCGTGCGGGGGACCTGGGTTTGATTCCCTGCCAGGGCACATAGGAGAAGTGCCCATTTGCTTCTCCACCCCCCACCCTCCTTCCTCTTTGTCTCTCTCTTCCCCTCCCGCAGCCAAGGCTCCATTGGAGCAAAGATGGCCCGGGCGCTGGGGATGGCTCCTTGGCCTTTGCCCCAGGTGCTAGAGTGGCTCTGGTCGTGGCAGAGTGACCCCCCGGAGGGGCAGAGCATTGCCCCCTGGTGGGCGCATGCGGGAGTCTGTCTGACTGTCTCTCCCCGTTTCCAGCTTCAGAAAAATACAAAAAAAAAAAAAAAAAAAAAAAACCAAAAAAAAAAAAAAACCCCAAAAAAAACGTTTTACCTAAAAAACCAAAAACTGAGACTCACAGGCATGGATAGGAGTGCAGTGGTTATCAGGGGGAGGGGAAAGGAGGAGGGGGAGGGGTGGGGAAGGGGAGGGGCACAAAGAAAAACCAAATAAAAGGTGAAGGAGGACAATTTGACTTTGGGTGTTGGGTATACAACATAATCAAATGTCAAAATAATCTGGAGATATTTTCTCTGAATCTATGTACTCTAATTGATCAATGTCACCCTATTGCAGTTAATTGTCTAAATAAAATTTTTAAAAGAAAGGAGTTGTCGAAACTAGCTCTCTGCTATCCCCAGTGGGTCTTTCCAGGCCTGGTTCGTTGTAGTGGCCCATTTTTTTCTATCCCAGTAACTTAGTCCAGGCACCCAGTCTAACCTCCTGTTACTCATTTGGAAGACACCAGCGCCCACCAGTGGTTCCAGTCTCAGGGGCTCAGCTGGCTTCATCGTTTGTTCTGTCCCCTTGCTCCCAAGAAGAGTGCTGACAGCTCATAATTGGTCATATGGTATTTCTTTGGAAATTTACATTTAATCTGGGAGCAATGCTGTCTTCTCTTGCTATAATTTATCTTATATTTTTGTAAGTAGTAACTATTCATTAAATTACATTTGAAAAAGGCAGGAAGAAAGATAAAAATTATCTGGTCCTACCACCCATATAAACTACTATTCATTTATGCATCTATTCCTCTAATAATATTTCAGTCCCTGTCTCCACTTTAGCTGTATTCATATATATAAAATTTTATATCATATATTTTATTTATTAATATGCTATAAGCATCACCAATGTCAATACAAATTCCATGCAAACATCAATTTAATGGTGGCAAACTATTATGTCAAAAGACAATGACATGGTTTACTTAATCATTATCTTTATTGTTACAGTTTTGTTTGTTTACAGTGTTTAATGTTGAGAACTGTGCTACAGTAAGTATTTTTAGGTAGACATTTTTTTCCTATAATTTGTTACTTACTTAGAGATATATTTCTAGATATGGAGTTGCTGGGTAAATGGACATGAAGATTTCAGGATACAGGCATGACAGATAGATAGATATAGCTATAGATACCTATAGATAGGTATAGATACACCTACCCAAAATTTCACAAAGGAGCTAATGACTAAGGATGGTCAGCAGTGGAGGGTGAGTTTGTCGTCTGCCTGTGTTCATGGTCTGTCATCATGACTGATCCAGAAACTTCTCATTCTTTATTGATTGATTTAATTTTCTGTCCAGTTTTCATTTCTTTACTACTCCCCCCCCCCCACCATAGGAGAACAGTCTAATATGATTGACAAATACTTCTTTATTTGTATGTGGTCATGTAAGCATGCATTTTTATTTTATCTGTGTATATGTTAAATGCACATAAATGGTACTGTGCTATGGACCTCATATTGTTTCTTACTTTTCCCTCCCAGCACTGAGGTTTTAAGATTTTGCATATTGTTCTGTATAGATCCGGTCTGCGGTTCTGATTGCTGCATGATACTCTATTCTGTGCATCAATCATATTCTACTTCTCTACTCTCCACTAGTGGACCCCGCCCTCAGACTGCCTCCAGCTTTGCACTATGGCAGTATTGGGAGGACGCTCCCTGGTCATGGCCCTCATGATCTGTGTGAGATGTACCCCCAAAAGAGACAATGCTGAGTCTCAGGGCAGGGCAGGCATACGTCTAATTGGACTAAGACCCATGGGGCTGTTTTCCAGAGTGGTAGCTCTGATCTGTGCTCTCCACACAAAGCATGTCAGTTCCTGTGTCCATGGTTTCCACCAACACCTGGCATTATGCAACTTTATCAACCTCCCACTCTGACAGTAGCAAATGATATTTCACAGCTGTGCTTCTTTGTGTTTTCCTGAACACCAATGAGTTTGTGGGCATCTCTTTGTATGCCTGTTAGTAATTTGTGTTCCTCTAATCTGATTTACCTGTTTATATCTTTGCCCATTTGTCTGATAAGAATTATAGGTCTTTTTTCTCATTAATCTATACATTATAAATATTAATAATGTCATATTTTTAATAGAATTTTAGATTTTTCTCTCTGAAAATCTTGTGGTGTTGTTCGCAAGACCGATTCATGTAGATCATTTAGTTCACTATATTAATGTGAATGTTAACTACTTCAAGTGGTGATAAATCCAAGTTTTTAAGTAAATGTTATTTCTTTTTATGCATTGATATCATATCTAACAATCTTGGACATTTCTTTTTATTTCTAAACTTTGTCAGTTAATATGACTTTTTAAAAAGTAAAATTATCTGATTTCCTCCTACCCCAGAAATTCGTAGAAATTCTTTACACGTTGGGAAAATTATTCCTTTGCCGTGAACAAAAGATGAATTAACCCCTTGTCTATGAATGAGTTGTAGATGTTTTTGTCAACATTGTGAAAATTTTGCCATACTAAGTTGTATAAACCTTTATTTTACTGAGGAAAGTCCTCAGCTTATAAGAAATTCTTTTGTGCTTTTTCCTAGTAGGTTTACATTTTTATTATGTTATATTTAAATATTTTATTTAGTTGTAATTTATTCTGGTGTGAGGCATGAAGTATGAATCCAGGCTGATTATCTTAATGGCTATGCAGTACATGAACTGGGCATTTCTCCCTGTTGATCTGAAATGCTGCCTTTATCATATGCTACAATTTTGCATGTATATGTGGTTCAGTTTCTTGATTTTAACTTATTTTCCATTGATTGGTCTTTTAATGTTTTGGGTTTACACTATACAGTGTATTGTACCTTTATGTGGTAAAATTTATATCCAGTAGAACTGATCCTTCTTCATTACTCCTTTTTCAGAATTTCTCTAAATATTCTTACTTATTGACTTTATTTCATTTTATGTTTAATGTGCAGCTAAAGCACCTAGTCTAAGGTTAAATAGAAACAGTGTTAACAAGTATCTACATATCATTCTTGATATTAAAAGAAGAGCTTGTAAAATCTCAACAGTAACTGTAATGTTTGCTATAGGTTTTCAATACATACTTTTTATTAAGTTAAGAAAGTTCTTTTTATTTCTACTTTCCACCATATACCAAACACAGCTAAAATAAAAAGGCTTGACAATGCTAAGTGCTGGCAAGGATGTGAAAGCCCCTGGAACTCTCCTACACTATTGATGGGCATTTACTTTGGTACAAGCCCTCGTAGAATCCAGATTCTATTATGACTTAGCAATTCCCATGGCTGTAAGCCTCTAGAAATGTAGAGTGGATAAATAATCTGTGCTGTGTTCACACAGTGGCATACCTATATCAATACTAATCAATGAATTATACTTACATGCAATAATATAGATACATCTCACTAACGAATGTTAAACAGAAGAATACGTATTGCCCCATTATCATGAAGTTTAAAAAATAGGCAAAACTAATCTATGGGGCTTGGTATAAAGACAATATCTCCTTTGGGTGGAGAGTAGTGAGTGGGGGGACATTAGGAGGTCTGCTGAGGAGCTGATGGCTTTCCATTTCTTAGTGTGGGCGGCAATTACAGGGTGTGTTTTTCTCTATTTAAATAAATAAGTGGTGTTGTTTCTGTTATTGTAAAAGCTTGCTGAATGAATGACTAACAAAATTAAACAATAAATGAAACCCAGTGTGAATTAAACTGAAAGACAGTTTCTTATGTTGGAAAAGAGAAGATATGTTTTATTTTGGTTTTTTTTTTGTTGTTGTTGTTATTGTTGGCCTTGTTCTACTGCTAATGAGCTTTGAGTTCTTTTCAGCAAGTTTTTCCCACATTGAATTTCTGTTTCTAATTTGTAAAAATTGGACACTGAATTACACAATCTTTAAATACCGTCCTAGTTCTAAGACAATGAATATATTATAAGAATTTGCAGGAAGTCACTTACATTTCTTCTTTTTGATGAACTTTCATTGAATGTTGCAAGTAGCAGGTTCCTTTTTCTGATCTTTATACTCAACTGGTAAGTTCCCAATTATCCTTGGGCTTTCATAGTAGCTTCTTTGTGATCCTACCAGAAACTTCCTGTGCCAATCAGTAGTTATTGTTCTCATCTGAAATCATCTCCTTTATCTGGCTAATATATTAAACTTTGGAAAGTTTATTTGGCACAAATCTAAGCCCATATATTTCTGGACCTGCAAAACTGAGGAATGGCTTCTAGTGACTTCATCTAAATGTCCAGCTAGCTGTCTTAGAAACTGCCACTACGTCATACACACTGGGCCATCAGAGAAGTCAATGAGGAGAATTTCAAATATTCCCTAGTGGTTCTTGCAGACATGATGTCCTCAATGTCCTGTCTGTGCTCTTAAAGGGATGGGCTATGTCTTTCTATCTCTATTTTCCCTTCCCAGCTGTCTGGAGTATTGATGAAATAAGAAACAACTTGACCTCGTTGACTAAGACGAGTCCCTGAGAATGTTAGAAAAAGTAGACAAAGAGAACCCGGGCTCCTGTGAGACACATGGCACACCACGGCCAGGGAGGCTTTGACCTTGAGCAAAAAGTGAATTAACTTCTAGTCTGTGTAAACCACTATTACTTTAGAGTCTTGTCAGAAGCTACATCCCATTTAATATATTCCTTAAGTGTGATTTTGGAACAGGGTACCATAATTAGAGAGTGCCTGTGATATGGGCATTGGATGGAACAACTGTACTGTTCTCTTTTCTAAGGTTTTAGATTTTAGGTTACCATTCAAGACTAGACTTTGTGCCCTCTCTTCCTAACTGGGCTCTGCATCTTGCAGGAAGCCCAGCACTGAAGGAGAAAATTCAACATCAGGGCTGCTACTCACGCTGACCCTGTACCGGTCAGCCAATGTACCATAGTCTGGGGGGATCAGTGGACTGCTTTCATGGAAGCCATAGGAGATGCTTAGGAAAGAGAACAATTGAAAACCGAAGTGTTAATAATCTTAAATCATTAAAACCATTTATCTAGAAAATAATAAGGATGGTTTTTTGGACTGGACAGTTTAATGTTTTGAAATTCTCTCATGTTGGAGAAATTGCAAGTGTCTCTAACAGTAAAGACGAGAAGAAAAGAGAGTGGGAGAGATGTGTAAGAGTTAGATAGGAACAGAGAATTCAAAAGGGTTTGAGATGCAGAATATATTCTGGACATCAAGTATATGGAATATATAAAACCAATCTTAACTTAAACATAATAAATTCTGTAAGAACAGAGGGATCTTTTTCCTACTATTGTCTGCTGTTATTGCCATGAGAGAAGAGGACAGAGAGGGTTCTGCACTCATGAATTTGTTATTGACTCAACCTGAACTATGTGTGAGCACCCCTCCCATGTCTGGGTGAGCAGGCCAAAGGGTCTGCCCTCTTAAAGCTCACGCTGGGAACACAAAACAGCAAGTGAATAAACAATATATAGACTAAAATGCAAAAACCTGTCCTGGCTGGGTAGCTCGGTTGGTTGGAGCATTGTCCCGAAGCACAGAGGTTGCTGGTTCTATTCTCAGTCAGGGCACATACAGGAATAGATCAATATTCCTGTCTCTATCTCTCCCTTTTCTCTAAAATCAGTAAAATAAATATTAAAAAAATAAAGACTATAATGCAAAATGTCCATAAATGCAAGATAATAAACTAGGAAAAAGTTAGTATAGTGAGAAAAGAAAGAATATTAACATCGTAACACTGTCAGTTCTTCAGAAAGCTCAGAGCTGTTTCTCTCTCTCTCTTTCTCTCTCGTCCTCTTCCTCTCTCTCTAAAAATCAACTTAAAAAGGAAGTTGTAGTGAGTTATGGGGTGAGAAATGCTCTATTTTAGAATGAATGGTGGGAACTTCCTCTCTGATGAGTTGATATGCAGACAGAGCTTTAAACAAAGTGAGGGCGTGACAGAAAGCCACATCTAGAGGAAGACCTTTCCAAGTACAGGAAACTGCAATGGCAAAGGCTCTGAGGGTGAAAACAACTAGATTCATTCCAGGCAGATGGCACATGTCACCGGAATGCTGCACCTCTCCCCGCGGCTGCCCAGGGAAGACGGACAGCCCAACCAGCAAGCCCTATGCCTCTCACTGAGCTTGGGCAGCCTCAGAACCCTTCTGAACCCACTGCTCTGGGGAACTAGCAATAGCTGAAGGTGAGAACAGGAAGGAAGCCTTTGGTTGTCCCGGCCTTAGGGTTTAGGCACTCAAATTCTAGCCCACAGTCCTATTCTCAGGTCGCTTGATTGCCCAGTCACTGATACGGTCTCTGCTGTGAGTGGTTGCTGTGGGTGGCTGGAAGAAGCATCAGGACCAGGGAAGTCTCGTTGTCAAAGATACCTCATTTATTCACTTAGAAAATTATTTACTATTTAGTATTTTGCTCTCTATATGATAGTCCACTAAGTCAGAAGGATCAAGGATAAAGTATTTCACTACCTCATAAATCAGGAAGCTACAAAAAGAAATCATTACAGCACAATGAATTAAATGCTGCGAACTCTCTAAGAGTAGCCTGCCTAATTTGACAGGTAATGGGGCATCGTTAGGAAAGGTATCCTGGTGACAGAGGAAGGGATAAAGGCTTTAGAAGCGAACAAACTTGTGTTCTATTCCAATTGTGCTTGGATTTTTTAGCTAGCTGTGTGACCTTTTTGGGGTTTGGTCAATCTCTGTAAACCCTGGATAATACCTGCTCATCAAGTAGTCAAAAAAGATGCTAGAAGTAGAGCATGTGGCCTACAGCCTCCCCCATAATAGACACTCATTAAATAGCAGTTCTGTGTTAAGGAAAATTGAAAGTAGGAGATGACAGTTGTGATAACTGCTGCGAGTTCAAGCCATCAGTTGTGCAAAACAAAGAAAAAGAGGCAGGACAGAATTCTATGTGCTTAATCGAAGAGGCATGGAGACAGCGTCACATCCATGGGGCTTACATTATTATGGTAGGTACCAACAAGGCAGAAACAAGGTGCAGATTAGTGTAGGAGTCTATTGGTCACAAAACATGTCCCAATGGCAGAGATGTTGAAATAGGAAACATGTTTTCACTTTAGAATTAATCAAATGTAATACTTTAGTTTTTGGGTTGTGTGGCCAGAACATTAAGACATGGAAGAGAATGGAAATGCAAGAGGCTGGAGAAGTCAACAAGGCAGAGGTCATGAAGCGTGTGTTGTTGTTCTCTTTTTGTTTTTTAATTAAGAAACCAGGACATTATCCCATGAGCTGACTAGAGCCTTTAAAGAATTGTAGTCAGGAAGAGGGAAGAGCAGGTGGGAGGTTTGGTAGGTGAATTAGAGAGATGGCCTGGCATTAGTCAGTTGTGAATACATAGCACCCTTTTGACCGGAGGTTAGCAGCTTGGCTGTGCATTTTAATCACCTATGAAGATTTCCAAGGAAGATGTCCATTTTGGTAAGTTGTTAGCTTCGTTGCCATCAAGATTTTATAATGTATGCTTACTATCTTTGAATGTCCACAGCCTCTATAGCAATGTGACCCCTTTCACTCCTAATAACTTGCATTTTCTGTCCTTTTTTTTTTTTTTTTGCCTTAATGAGTCCACTGAGAAATTTATTGGATTCATTATTCTTTTCCTTTGACCCAAGGGTTATTTAGAATTATGCTCCTTGGTGTTCAGATATTCTCGAGATATCTTATTGTTTCCTAATACTCATTAAATTCCAGTGTGAAAAGAGAATATATTCTGTATGATTTCAGTCACTTGAAGTGCATTGAGACTTAATTCTGACCACTATACTGTACCTTGGGGAATGTATTATGTGTATTTCAAAGCAATGTTTATAGCTGACTAAACATTGACTACTACCCTCAATGGGAAATGTAGACTAGAGTCAAGGTACAAGTCCAAGTCCAGAAGCTAGGTTGAAGTGTTTTTGCTGTTGTTGTTTAGTTTGCTTGCTTTTCTTTTTTTTAAATTTTTTTTATTATTAATTTTAATGGATTGGTGACATTGATAAATCTGGGTACATATGTTCAGAAAAAACATTTTCAGGTTATTTTGACACTTGATTATGTTGCAGTTTGCTTGTTTTTCTTATCAACTGTAACAACTGTTTAATAATTTTTACTATGAAGCCATCCTGAAACCTTATAAATACAAACAAACTTACTTTGACTCCCCACTTTGGCAATATTTACTATTCTTTTCTATTTTCATTCCTTCTGCTTTTACGTTTTGTGCAACATTTTTGACTCGTGGGGCTATTGCTCTTATTCCTAATAAAACTGCAAAGTCTTTTTATTTTACAGTACTTGTTTTAATCTAACGTGTTCTGGATAGCTGGACTTTGAGATTACTTCTCATACTTTAATAATTATAAACCCTACTATCAATAGCTTTGCACATCTTCGGTTTTTACTTTCTTCTTTTTCATTGTTTACTTAAAATAGTCCTCTAGGGAAAATACCAAGGATAAAAGGGTTTGGGCACATTTTGGATGTCGATGGATTTTGCTCAGTAGCCCTTCCAGAGGCTGCACGATTACTATCAATGACCCCAAAAGTCTCACTTCTCCTTGCCTTTCTGCCATTGCTCTGGCCCTGTTTGCTCTCTAGCCTGCCTGTTCCTCATTAGGAAACTCCTTTTCTTGTGCTCTCTGGATGGACGTGGGCTCTACACCCAAACTCAAACGTCATCTATAGACTCGGCCGAATCCCCAGAAGTGTTCATCACCTCCTCCATTCTGATCATGTTCTATGTCCATCTCCATGTAACAGTTACTCCATTTAAGTCTCTCCTGCTCTTCCTCCCACCATGTGTTGTCAGTAGTCGAAGACCCTTAATGCCCACAGTGAGTGACACACAGGAGACATTGGAAACATTTTACCGACTGAACTTATATACCTCTAGCAATAATGTACAGATCCTGTCTCTGCACAATCTGGCTGGTGACAGTTTATTTTCTTGTTAATGGTTTCCATTTCAGTTGACTCAGTAAAAATTTAGATCAATGCAAATCTGGGCTATCAATTATGATTGTGATATATGAGAAATTTACTAAGGTAAAAAAGCAGTTGATTTTAACCAAATATACATATATATTTCTTTAACTTTGAGGGTTTCTTTTTTAGAATTTAAGAAAGTAAGGTAATGGCCCTGGCCAGTTGGTTCAGTGGATAGAGTGTCGTTCCAGCACACCAAGGTTGTGAGTTCAGTCCCCAGTCAGGACACATATGAGAAGCTGCAAATAAGTGCACAACTAAATGGAACAACAAATTGATGCTTCTCTCTCTCTCTCTCTCCCTTCTCCCCCCTCTTTTCCTTCCTCTTTCCCTCTCTCAAATCAATGGAAAAAAATTTTAAAAATAAGGTCAGCCACCTCTAAGGGACTGTTATTCTAGTCGAGCTTCTAAGTGGGCACCTTCAGAAAAATATCCAGCTGCCACCTGTCCTCCAGGACAGTCAATGCAATACTTTTAAAAGGCTATTAAGGTGCTGAATTGAGAAACTTAAGATCCCTGCCTGGCTGGCTATTCTTGCTGTTTAATCCAACCCATTCACTATCTCTTCAAAATTCATTTTGATTTCTACAGAGAGTTAATCATTACAAAATGACCCATATTAAGTGGAGCTAGTGTGCAGAATAAAGAAGGGGTAGAAAATGTGCCTTTGCCATTTTCTCTCTATTTAGAGACAACTGAGATTTTGCTCAAAATTTGGAAAAAAGGGAGATAATTACTTTCAAAATTGCTAAAGCAATGACTCACCAAATCCATTGATTCATAAGTGAGAAGGGAGGAATTTTACTTCCCCAGAGAGGAAGGAATTTAAAATATTTAAGGGGAATAGTAACCACCTTAAAAAAGCTTAGAGAGAAGCTATGGAAAATACAAAGAGATTACACTTGGAAAGTGGTCAACAAGGGACAGCATATAAGTGATTTAGTCAGATAGAACAGTATCAAATGAAGAGCACACAGTACTGAGCTTGCAAGAAGCCTCTACAATTATGGCTCTTCTCAAAGCTATATATTAATGTTTGCATTTGGCAAAAATCAATCTACTTTGGATCTACGGTGAGGGTTGTTTGAATATCCTTGACTAACAAGAGGAGGATGAAGAGGGATGGAGAGGAAGTCAGCCTGTTGGGTGGGGCCAGCATCCGAGGGTGGGGCCAGCCAGGATCCTAGGAGAAGGCTAAAGCTAAGGCTATGGGTGGAGAAATGGAGTGAGGTCACTCTGAGGCTGGAGGAGACACTGGGAAAGCAGGGCATGGGGGGGGGGGGTGAGGAGGGGAAGTGATGTCAAATCGATTCCGAAAGCCTGGGACGTCTGAACAGTCTGGTGTAACGGAGGGTCCAAAAATCTCTTGAATCCAAAGCTGGTGTTTGGAACTGAGATTTGGTGACCAGGCAGAGTTGCAGAGAGAAAACAGTCAGAATAGTCCATGAGCGGCCGTGGGCAATTGCCTAAAATAGATTTTGTTTTTAAAGCTGTTTTCTGTGTACCTGCCACAGCTTGACACATAGTTGAATGGCCTGCTTTTCAAGTCAGGGGTAGGATGCATAAAGCCTCGGTAAATTTTACCAAATTGTCCTCCAGAATAATTTTACCAATTTATATTCCCACCAGCAGAGAATGAGTGTATTCCTTGTACTTCCTTGTCAGAATAAGGATAAATGCTTCCTTGCCAATTTGGCAAAGAAGAAAAATGATGCCTTGCTTTAACTTGCATTTTTAACTTTCCAGTAAACACGTTTTATATATTGCATTTATCACAATATAAACTATTTTATGGTGTCTTTAGATTTATTTCATTGCTGCTTTGATAGTTTATAATGCTTTATATGAACTCTAATATTTTAAGAGCATGGCCATTGTCATATTTGATCAAATCTTCTTGGCCTCCTATATGTATTTTAATCCTAGTTGTGATCTTTATATAAACAATGTAGTCAAATTGCTCAAGATAATCTCCCAATGTTTTTCTATTTACAAATTTTGTTTTTTGGTTTTCAAAGCTGAGGCCATTTATTTTTTTCAAGCTGAGCTCACATCTATTTTATGATTGTCTTTTAAATGGTTTTACTATTTACAATAAAATACATAATTATCTGCAGGAATGGTACTGGTCAGGCAACAGATCTAATTTAGCTGATTTAATCAGAGAGAGAGATCTACTGACTGTAAGCTAATTTGCTGAGTTATCAGGAAAGCCGAGGTGCCAAAAAATTAGAAGTAACACAGACAGGAAAAAAATTCTAACCACAACAGGGGAGTTTTCTAAGGGAAATATGTTACTGTTGCATACTGGGGACCAGAGAGCAAAATTCCCATAACAACAGCGCAGAACAACTAACTTCTCTGCCATGAGAAAAAGTTCCTTGGGCACTGTTGCCAGTCCATGGTACCCATTTCTGCCCTTCAAATGATATATAGTCATTGCTCCTGAACAGCACCTATGGCATATGCTATAAATGCTAACTGCAAGGGAGTCTGAGAAGTGGAACAATAACAGTTAACATTATGTAATGCTCACTGAGTGCCAGGCATTGTTCTAAGATAGTAACTAATTTTTTCAACATCCTCTGAGGTAGGTATTACTATATCCCCATTCTATATATTAGGAAATACACAGAAAGCAATTTTTAACATCTAACAGCTAATGGATGGCAGAGCTAGAATTTGTACCCATACTCTCACCCCAGAATCTGTGCTCTCAGTTACCTATTAAAATTAGGATCAAGTCAGTTACTGGTATAGCATGTGGTTTTACGCTTCCCAGCCTCTACAGTACAAGAAACCAAGCTAGAAAGCAATGGGAATGGTTGTTGAATGAGGTTTTTTGCACAGTTCTGCTCAGGCACTGACCTAATTTTTCCAAAGGGCTACTCAATTTTCTGGTGCCATTTATTGAATAATCTTGCTTTTCTAATTGACTTATGTTCATTGAGTAGGTACTCAATGAATTTTCTGAGTGAATGGATATCTTAGAGTCTACTTTTAGACTATCTATTTTGATCCATTGTCATATTTGGCACTTAGTGTGTTATTTTCAGTTGCCATTCAAAATGTTTGCTGTGGATCTATTCACTGTGTCCCACTCTGACCTGGCCCCGATGAATTGACTACTATGAACTGCATCTACAGGCTCCTTTGCACCCTGGCTTCTGGTTGGGAGATATCACAGGAGAAAGAGGAAGGAAAGTTAGGTTAAAGTATATATTGCCTTGACTTCTTTCTGATCTCATGACCTTGCATGAGCCTGTCCCTCTGCTGACAGATCCAGCTCCTGTCACTTGTCCCTCTTTCCAATACTCTCCTCTCATCACTTTTGTGACTGCTCCCTTCCCTTCCTTTCAGGCCTAAGGACTGTCCACTGTCCCTAGTGGGAGTATTACCTGACCCCTTTTCCATTTCTCTAAGCTCTGCCCCCACCTTTGACAGGAGTCCCTTTATTAAACCATCTTCAATATGCCCGGTTTATGCATGACTGCTATTTGAGTGAGTCAACAACAGCACATTGTATTAATCATTGTCATTTTCAAATATATTTTAACATCTGGTAAAAAAAAAAATTCAAGTTTTCCTCCAACCTCAATTTCCTTTGCTATTGATGACTTGTTTTTCCAGATCAGAACCATTTTGGATTCTAAATATTATCTACTGACCTTTTTAATTGAAATATATTTAAAAATTGATTAAAATATTTTTTTCTTCCCAACTGAGGGCATGAAAGAGCTTTCTGTTTATTCATGACTCCTTTATGTTGTGCTGTAAATATTTTTGGTTTTCTCACGTAGATGTGCATATTTCTAGTTATTCCTGGGTATGTTAGAGGCTCAGTAATTTTTTTCTATTGTAACTTTATTTTTTTCTACCCTGTAATTTCTCCCCAGTTATATCTGATCTCTACTTAGGCAGCTCATTATGTTTTTCAAATCCAGCCACATTACTAAATGTACGCGATCACTGGAACGAGTTGCTGATTTTCTTGTATATCTTAGGTAATTAATTCTCTTTGGTTAACTACATGAGCAATCATATGATCTTCTACCAATATAATTTCACTTTTTCTTTCTAATCACTGAAACATTTATGTCTGCTGCATATATTACTGAATTATCGAACGTTTCTTAAAAGGATGTCATAATGGGCTTTATTTTTTTTAATCTTAAATTGTTTTTAATTTTAGGAGGAATACCTGTAATGGTTCAACAATACTGTTTAGTTAGTTCTTGATTTTAAATATACTTAATAATGTTTAGAAGGTGTCTTAATATCTCAGTTCACTACACATGGTTGTGTGTGTGTGTTTTAATCTCATTAATCTAGAGTGGGTGGGTTATATATTTTATTAAATGGATTCTCAGCACTTTTTCAGATTAAATTGTTTCTTCTCTAGTACATCGATAACATATATTTTTAAAATATACAACTAATTTTATAATAGCCTTTGGTTCTAAGAATAATAGGCAGTCATGATATACTAATTTTTAAATACAATTCTGGGTCTCACTTTCTTGGCATTTTGTAAAAGTTTTTCTTTCCCATTCTATTTTCGCAATTACAGGTGAGAACCAGGTTCCCTTTCCTGCGCTAGCTTTGTCAGGTTGTGGTACAATAAATCTGTGACTATTTCTGGCTTTTCTCTGCTTTAGAACAATTTTAATAGTGCTGGAATTATTTCATGAGCTATAAAATATGTAAAACAGTTTAAGCCTGGGATCATTTAGAAGCATAATTTTTCTAATGGGTGCAAATAATGTTGTGTTACCAGTTCAATGCTACACCCACGTGGAAAGTTATCATCTAATACTGAATTTAGTAAATTGTAACAAAGTAATAATATCTAACTTTTAAAGGTTTTAATATATTTTTCCAGATAATTTTTAATAAGAAGAACAATTACTACTTCTCACAGTTGTATGTTTCTGGGTTTTCCAAACTATATGTTCATCTGTTATTTTATACAAACATTTCAAAACCATTGTGATAAAAGGGTTTGTGTCATTTGGTGAATGAAATATTAAAAAGCAGAAAACAGATGAAATATTGAATGGAGTTCTTGGACCCCATTCCAACATGGAGAGGGGCATCCTCTCACCAACAAACAAAATTCTGATACTCTCTACCAGGAGATAACATCAGATTCCACAGGTTAAGGGTTCAGTCCTATAAGACTGTCCCCTTCCTGCCCTGCTACACACACATTTCAGACTCCAGACTTGCGCCTAGGTAAACTGTGTTCATAACTGACAGGCCATAGATTAGTTGTTCTAATAGTACATGGACTTTTGACCAACTGGCTCTAGTTCAGAGGTTCCCACAGCCCCCTCCTTGGGTAATTTATTTGAATCATTCACAGGCCTCGGAGAAACATGCTACTTACAAGAGCACTGGTTCACTGTAAGAAGATATAACTAGGAACAGCCAGGTGGAAGAGAGACATGGGACACGGTATGGGGAGGGGCTCAAACCTTCCAAACTCTCTCCAGTTAAGTTACTTTCCCCTAATCTCCACGTGTTCACCCACCTGGAAGTGCTCTGAATGCTGTCCTCTTGGGGATTTACGGAGGCTTCATTACACAAGCAGATTAATTAAATCACTGGCCACAAGTAATTAATTCAACCTCTAACTCCTTTCCTCAATCTGGAAGTCAGAAGGGAGGGGGAGAAATGAAAGTTCCAACCACCCAATCCCTTAGTTGGTTCCACAGGGCAACCAGTGCCCACCCTTAGGGGCTCCCAAAGTCACCTCATTCACATGACAGAAGACACCCTTGACATTCTCAACACTTAGGAAATTCCAAGAATTCTGGGAGCTAGGAGCCAGGTTTGTGGATGAAGACCAAATATACATTTCTCATAAGTTATAATATTATGAATAATAATAAGCACTGGGAATTAAATTATATGCTTAATTTCACAAAGATAACAGAAGCATGAAACTACAGTGACATTGGCCTCAAGCTTTTGTAATATTTCTTTGAAGAGCCCAGGACCTGCCAATAGCCCAGTTCCAACCACGGATTATACATTCCAGGGCCAGTCTAGCCCAAGCTGGTCCTCATTTTACTTGTTACAACACTCCCATGACATTTCCTGTATCCTCCATGACTTCCTGACTCTTAAGCTAGAAGGTGAGCTTCAGGGATGATGTCAGTTCTCTTTTGGTGTCTTAAGGAGAGTCCCCTTAGAGAATGAGCTCTGTGGGTGTATAGAACTTTTCACTGAGAGAAACATGGCAAGAAAATGGGTGGATGGATGCAAAACAGGCTCAGCTAGGTATAGCCCATTTCAAACAATGCAAACCAGTTTCTTAGGCAGCATAGACCAAGGAAATATGGAGGACATTTCAGCCATTTCTGTATCGGAAACAGTCTCCAAATTTGTATGGCATATAACAATAAGCCTTGATTTTTCACTCTTAGTCTGATCCCAAAGGGAGGGCTGACCCAGGGGGGTCCTGCCTGAGCAGGTGGGCTTCAAGTTGTGGCTCCAGGGTCTCCACCTTGGGTACAGGCTGAAGCGATGTAGCTGCTGGATGAGGATGGGGAGAGAGGTCTTCTCAAGGCAGTGTCGGAGAAGCAAGAGGACAAGGCCTTTGCACGAGCATAGTTCAAGTCCTGGCTTCTGTCACATCTACTAAAAGCTCATTGGGCATTGGGGGAGGCAAGGTGCCTGATGGAGCCTGAGGTCAGGGTGCATGCGCTCTTCTTTAGAGGGTAGGATGGACAAATTGCACAGGAAAGGGTACAGAATGAAATAGTTCAGTCTACACAGAAGGATGTGGACACTCAGAACAAAACACAGAGTCCGGTGACATGTGGGCCACACTGTGAAATGATAAGAACAATGAGACGAAGTAAAGGGGAAGTCTGCAGACAGGTGCCTGGGGAGCAGGAGAGGAGAGGGTATCACGTTCTGTATGAATAAAAAGCATTTAAATTGAATAGGGGACCCAGTGAGGATAATCTGCCCTCCTGCTCTCACTGTAGCGGTCCTGAACTGTGGGCCGCGTCTCAAACGCATGGGGCTCTCGCACTGGCTGTCAGACGAGCCCTATCTCTTCCTGGAATGTCTTCCCAAACAATGCCCCATTTTCCTCTAATTAATTCCTACTCTACCATTGGTACTAAGGTCACATAGCCTCCTATAGGAAGCCTTTCCCAGCTCTTTAAATTGCCCCAGGCACCCTGTTTTCTGCGCTCCTGTGGCATCCTCTACCGCCTTATATCCTAATTAACTTTTTTTAGGGCAGGGATCGTGTCTCACCACTCTCTCTCTATCCCCAAGGCTGGGCAGACAGTGAGCAGTCAAATATTTGTCAGCCAAATGAGTAAAAAACCTGAAAGAGCTTTAGTCCCTCCTGAGAAGCATATCTAGGTGTCAGGATCAAAATATCAGCTTGATTGCAGGTAAAATTAGACCAGCAAAGATGGAGTTGGTTTAGACCTAGGCCCAAATGTGCTTTACAGTCTGTTCCCTCTGCCATTGAATCTGCTGCTCAGTCACATACGGTTTTGCAGGGACCAAGGGCTGTTGTGGGAAGCCCTTTGACCCTCCGTGACTGAAATAAAATGTATTCCCTGGAAGCGCAGTGAAGTAGAAAGAGCACCAATCGGCTGTCAGGACATGTGGGCTTTAGTCCCACGTGTGTAACTCACTAGCCGTGTGGCTTTGGGCAAGATATCTCACTTCACTTAGTACTCCTGTTATCTCCTCTGCAAAATAATGAACTAGGTATCAATACTCTTTTCCTAATTTTAATTTTAATATATCACTTTTAAGTTTATCAAAAGTCAGTAAAACAAAAATTGCTATCATTTGATATGCTCAGTTAGGAGATGTATGGAATCTCATTTAATCGTCCCAACAGCCCTATGGGGTAGGAACAAAATATCCCCATTTTACAGATGAGTGAATGGGCTCAAAGGGGTTAATTTGCCCAGGGGAATGAGCGCTGGGATTAAAACCCATAGCTAACTTCCAAGCTCCCTCTTCGTCTTACCATGCTCTCTTTATAAACAGCCTTTGCAAAACTTGTCAAATCTTTAATACCATTACATTCACTGAGTTTCCGTAATTTTTCACAAGCATCTGTTTTTAGTCCCATTTTTCAAATGAGCAAACTGTGGCTCCCAGACACCGGGTTGCCCAAGGTCATAAAGGTTGCCGCCCTGTGAGCTGGAATTTATCCCAGTGGGGTGAGCCATGCAAGGCTGCTCACATTCCCGGAGGCAGTCCACACGTGGCCACCTCTCCCAGAACCCTGCGTTCCTCAACATTAACAACACTAAATTTCAGGACTGCCTTCTGCAGCGGCTTCTGACTCATGCAGCCCCATTCATTTCCTGGAACGGAGCTCTCTGAAATAACTCTTCTTCTTTGACACAGTCATATCTCCGTGAGGCAGTATTCTGCCTTTTTGATTAAATCCATTAGCTCTTCAGACACAGCTGCCCTTCAAAAAAGCAAGATGCCTCCCAAAGCCACACGCTTAGCAGCTGAGGGAATTGAGGCTCAACCAGAGAGCTCTCTGCCCAGCAAATGGTGGCAGAGGGGCGCGGAACACACCATCTCAGGGCTGGAAGCAGCCCTGGAGACCATGAAAGGCACACAATGATTCTCATTTTACAGATGGGGAGACGGAGCCCCGGCATCAAGAAGAGACAGCCCAAAGTTGGACCAAGGTCAGAAAGACCCTTGTGCAGGTAGAGAAGCAGAGAAAGAAAAGAATGAGCTGCTGTCCATGGTCCTGGAAGTCGATGGCAGTCCGGAAGAACAGGGCGCTTCCAGACCCAGACCCTGCGCTTTCTGCAGGGCAGTGCGGATGACCCTCCATCACTCCGTGTCTGCTCACCCCCATTGTCCAGGCAGGCTCTTACATTTAGTTTGAACTGCTCAAAAAGCCCGGAAAACACAGCACAGAACGGGAGAGTGGCACAAAGAAGGTTCTTTCTCTAAATGCAGGTTGCTGACGTCAGAAGAGTGCTACCTGGTTGTGGGCCCCGGAGTCTCTCTTCTCTAGAACGTGCACACCCAAAAGACCCCCTGAACGCAGTGTCCATGTGACACTGATCACAAATGGAGAAGAAGCCAAGTCTCTCCTCCCTTCTCCTCTGGCATCAGACCCATTTTTACCACACAGTTTTACCTGACGCTCAGCATGCAGACAGCACAATGCTGCACACCGTACCGGGTAACCGTGGTGTGGTCTCCCTATCTGAGCCAAGTACTGTGGCACAGCTCCCACATCTGGGTGTGTGCCTTGATGCCGACACCCCATTCTCTAGCGCTCAAGGGTAGTGTGTTGCCTAGATTCCTGTGCAAGAGCCCTCACTGTGGAGTGGAGGTAGTAGGTATTTGGAGCTTTGAATTCCAGCTCTCTCATGTAATGGTCATTCAGCTTTAGTAACATTGCTTAGTCTCTCCGGGTCTTGGTTTTATTATCCACAACGTTATTCTAAGGGCTGAAAAATAAATCATTGTAAAGGACCTGATATGGTACTGGGTCTACAGTAGTGATGTAACAAATGGCTGGTTGGTTGGTTGGTTGATTTATTTTTCAATGATACATTGTAACAATGACTTTTCAGACTTCAGAGTTATATCTGGTTTTGAATCCGGGTTTGTCACTTATTATCGTCATGACTACAAGGATGTACTTAAAATTTCTGTGACTTTTGGTGTCTCTGGAATGAAGGTTATGGGTCCCAGTCCTTACTCTGCAGGTCATTGTATTTGTCACTGCAAAATGTGTACTAAACAAGGTAACTGTCTTTAAAGGTAAGATTTCAAGATGATATTAGGGGAGAATGCCAACTCTCTTGTTTTCATTTTACTACCCTTCCATCCAAGATTTATTCCCAAATAAAAAGTCCACACTGAAATAATAAATGCCAAATAAGCACTATCACTTCAAGGTTCTCACCTTCCCAAGTTCCAAAAGCTGGACCCTGGAGAGCTCCTTTGGTCTCAACAAGAACAAGACCTTAATCTTTATTTTTATTGTAATAATTGGAGCACATCATTCTTTTGAGATCTCCTACATATCTTTCATTTGGGGGAAGGAGGTAACAAGTCTAATTAAATTATTTATTTTTTATATCAATATTCCCTCTCACTTTTGTCTGGATGGTTATGTACCTGCCCAGCTGCACGGAACAAGAAAGCCTAGTGAAGCATGAGTCAGACAAGATGGAAATGTGTAAAATAAGCTGAGGCAGAGGCAGCCCACAAGTGGGAAGGCGCCAGCCATTCTCAGAGACATCGGACCTTTCTGTCTTTCTAGTCTTCTGTATCCTGCATATGGCTTCCCATACTCGAGGACTCCATGGTGAAAAAGTGGCTGCCAGACCTCCAGCCATCACAACTAGATTTCATGCAGGAAACATGAAAAAAGAAAAAGAAAAGGTAGATCAAAAGCCCCATTCCACCACCACCAGGTACATGACATTCTCTTTTTCTAGCTACAAATGAAAGCCATCAAATGAAACTCTTTTTTTTTCTGGGTCTCAGTTTATCAACTTGTAAAATGAAACATTAGGCCGTGTCATCTCTATGTCCTCTTATAGTTCATGATATCTGGCTAAAAGGACTTCATTTTCTGGATTTGTTTTTTGTTGATAAGGAAACATAATCTTTCTATGAGTGGCAACAGAAGAGGGGGCATTTAGAAAAGGCTTTAAAGAGGTTTAACTCAAATGAGAACCTTTTTACTTGCTAAGACAAAAGGAACAATAGACAGTGAATAAGAAACTCGTGGTTTCTGCCATATAATCCTGCCCTAATAATATAATTATATGTTGCATTCAGTTACTTTCCACAGATTAAATTTACTCCAACCCCTATCTCTGTTGCACTTGAAATACTATAATAGTATCTTACTATTACCATAGCTGGTCACTGCATTCTCATTCTTTGGAATGAAACCTCTGTAGGGTCACTTGAATTCTGATCACTTGAATTCTCTTTGGGATCTCTGTGGAATTATATTCAGTTAGCAAAACACATTTCTTAGGTTATCTACTTTGGCACAAAGAGCAGTATGAGCTTATATTTCACATGATACATAATTGTTCCCATTTGTTCTAAGTAATTATCATAGAATGCTTGCATTAATACATTCTATAGATGGAGAGCTCCATCTATAAACTCAATCTCTCCCTACCCCAAAATAACACTTTCCCAGGAGAAGCATAATCACCCACACAGCCAGCCCTAGGTCTAGTCTGGCTGTCTTCTTATATTGTCTGCTCTATTCAGTGTTAGTCTCCTGACATTAAAACATCCCAATTTTAGCACTGGATAGATGGTGTTCTTTAAAAAAATTATTTTTGAAGTACAATCATTTAAAATAACCATTAAAATAAAATGGACTGTACTAATACCTATTATATATCTATAAAACTTCAGAAACAGTGGAAGAGTATTGCATCACCTGCAAATAATATTGCGCAATAACCATGCAAATGGTTTCAGCAAAATTGGTTGTACAGCTATTAAACTCCTCTTATTCTCTTAATTTTAAACATGAAGCAACTGAGACCTAAAAAACCAAGTGGCTTCTCCAGAGACAGTGACTCCGCAACCCTTCTTTGTGGAACAGTTGAACATTTTAAGCTCATTCAGTTTGGGGATTTTTTTTTCTTTCTGTATATGTTGTTATAATGTGAATCAGGCACTTTTGACAATCCTTTTTTATGAAAAATGACTCAGAGTTTTAAGCAAAATTCCAAGTTCAACTGTGTACAGCACAGGATTGGGAAGGGAAAGTTTGTTTAACCCCTAAGCAAGGAAATGCATTTAAAAAACCCCAAAACTGCTCTTCAGAGTCCAACATCAATGTCTTGTGTGGTCCATGTTTAGTCATGGAGGGAAGAAAAGAAAGACAATCAACACAAAAGAATTTCAAAGGTGCCACATCTTCTTTATCCAGTCTTCTATTGAAGGGCTTTTTGGTTGTTTCCATGTCTTGGCCACTGTGAACAGTGCTGCAATGAACATGGGGCTACATGTGTCTTCATGTATCAATGTTTCTGAGGTTTTGGGGTATATACATATACACTATGGAATACTACTCAGCCATAAGAAATGATGACATCAGATCATTTACAGCAAAATGGTGGGAACTTGATAACATTATACGGAGTGAAATAAGTAAATCAGAAAAAAACAAGAACTATATGATTCCATACATTGGTGGAACATAAAAACGAGACTAAGAGACATGGACAAAAGTGTGGTGGTTACCAGGGGTGGGGGGAGGGAGGACATGGGAGGGATGGAGGGAGAGAGTTAGGGGGAGGGGAGGGGCACAGAGAACTAGATAGAGGGTGGCGGAGGACAATCTGACTTTGGGTGAGGGGTATGCAACATAATTTAATGACAAAATAACCTAGACATGTTTTCTTTGAATATATGTACCCTGATTTATTAATGTTATCCCATTACCATTAATAAAAATTTATTTAAAAAAAAAAGAATTTCAAAGGTGAAGCACGCTCTAGAAATGGATTGAATGTATTTAAGATATCTACAAAAGAAAATAAAATTCCTTTCTAATGAGATACAGAACATACATCCAACAGGGCTGTAGACCTATAATTTGAGTCACATCCTGAATTTGATCAAGCTGCTTTTCAATGACTCTGGAACATTTTGTTGTTGTTGCTGTTGTGTGTGTGTTTTACCCTGAGTTACAGTTGTTATCTGCATATTGGATTGCAAAACTTTTCTCACATTCTCTCACCAAGTCCATTGTACTGAGAAGCATTTTTATTTCTCCTTCTCTCCAATCCCTCCTTAGGCTGCACATGTTTCTTGGGCTGATTGACTTTCACTGCAAAGAAGCACTGGGAGATGGCAGACACATCGGGCAGAGGTCTATTTTTGTAAAACACATAAACAGCCAGATGATCAGACGCATAGGACAAACACCGTGGTGGAACGGGCTGTGGTTGGGACGTCCGGACACTGTAACTGAATCCAAGAGTCATCACTGGTCATCTTGGATGAATCAGACTCCAAAGTCTCCTTCCAAAGCTGTAATGTAGAGACTCAATGAAGGGATAGCCGTGAAAGTGTTCTGTAAACCACTGTGCGCATGTTAGGAGTTACAATCATCAGAAACCAGTGTCTACTACTGGGAGGTCTTAGAAGTCTTGCACTTCATTCGTCTCCACAAGACCTAGCATAAAACAGATCCCATATATCGTTTTAAACAAATGATAAAATGCACAAATAACTTGTATATCAGTAGGTGACAGGGGCCTGAACTATTGATTGGGCGAAACAGTGTTTGACAGGTAGGTCAAGGGAGAGGTCAGCTGTAGAATACTACCTCAGATGTATGTAAAAAAGGCTTCACAGTTCGGAAGCTTCCCATGCACTTTCTCATGTGACTCCATCCCTTTTGGAGGTGACACAGATACTCAGAGAGATTACTAAGCAACTGGTCCAGGGCTAGTGACTGAAAGAGGTAGAAGTTGAACCTGGGTTACTGTGACACCAGTTTTCTTCCTTACACTGCAGTTCACTGGGCACATGGATGGAGAATCCTCAGTTCATGGCCCTGACTAGTGCCTGGTACTGTTTCTCTCCCACACCCTACTTATTACAGGTTTGCAGCTAGGGTTAAGAGTTCCCCAGGCTCCCCGTTAACATTTTCTGATTTGGCTCCTTCATCTTGCTTAAAAACTCTCAGCTCCTTTGATGGAAATTATCTCACCTATTATACTTACCCATGAGGTCCCAGGTTACACATCACTCCTTTTTATCTATTGAGGACATTCAGGTTACTCTCTATCTCTCCTCTACTCCTATCTTTATTCATGGTGATTTTCAAAATCTAGGTCAATAATCAAGCCAATATTTGGTCTTTCACTTTCTTATCTCTAAAATTTTATTTCTTCTTCATTTATTACTCACTCCCATTGTTACACCCTTTGTCCTTGTCATTCTTGATAATATACTTCTCCCCAAAATTTCTGTTTTAAGTTTTCTGCTTTGTTCACATGGCCCCCATTTTCCCCCCACCCCACCACACACACACACATTCACTACTTCTGTTAGTAGTCTGATTCCAAAAGCTCCATGACCCTAGTGATTGACTTTGTCACCTTTCCCATCTTCATACCTTCCTGTCCTCACCCCTGGCTTTGATTGATGGTCTGTCACTCTAGTTCTCTTGCACAAATCCTTAACTTTCTTGTACCTCTCTCTCTAGACTGCAAACATGACAACTCTGGTTAAGTCCAACTCTCAGTCTATTTTATACTTACATTTAAACAGCTAAAACCAGATAGAAAAAATAAGACAAAAACAATCCACATTCATGCTAATGGGTCTTAATTTAAATATATAACTGCACACTTCAAATGGATCTTCAGTGCTGCCTCTAAGTGCAAACACATTTTCATTGGCTCTCTTATTCTCCAAAGTCACAATTTTATATCTCATCCTTCTTCCTCAAACCTCAAAACACTTGATTGCTTCCTTCCTCTCTGAAGATGATATCTAGTTTTTATTTCACCAACACACTAGAACCACAAGAAGTGTCTATATTGCCTACCAACATTCAATCTATAAATCTACTCACTATCTGTACCTTCTTATGGTTTTGCAGAACTTAAACAATGGTACAGGATGCATGTTGTTTCATGTGAAAAGATAGCAGCTTTAAACAACGTGAACCATAACAACAGTTCAAGTACTAAAACCCCAGCCCAACCTACAGCCATATGCACTCCCTGCCTGCCTGTGACAGTGAACTGCCGCTTAGACCCTTGCCTTGGGCCAACCCTTCTCTTAGGCATTTGATCACATTTCTTCTCATCAGTCCAAGGATATTACTTCCAAAACGCTCATGTTTTCTTCTACATCATCTTCTTTTTCCATCATGGTTGGCATATCCTCATATACAAGCATCTTACAAGATCTCTTATCAAAAAAAATCTTTAATTCCATCTACCTCCTACTTTTTCTGCTCCTCTATGCAGCAGTTGTCTACTATAACTGTCTTCAACCTTTTTTATTTTTATTTCATTCCCTCTTGAAATCATTCCAAGCAGGCTTTCATATCCATCACTCCACTGAGACAGCTTTGCCATTATCTCCCAGTTGCTAAACTCTGTGGTCAATTCTCAGTCTTTATCTTGTTCAAAGTCTTAGCAGCAGTTGACACAATTGATCCTGTCCTCCTTTTGACACATTTCTTCATTGACTTTCTGGATAAAATGTTCTCCAGGTCTATTTCTACCTGGTTGCCCCACTTGTTGCTGAAGCCTCCTCATCATCCTGCCTTGTAAATTATGAGATAGGTCAGGGTTTATTTACCTTGCTCTTCTGTTTTTAATCTACTCACATTCCCTGCCTAGGGGACCTCATCCATAATCATTTCCATGTCCTGGCAACTCCCAATTTTATATCTAACCATATTTCTCTTCTGAACTAAAGGCAGCCATCTCCATTTGCTAATATTCATCCTAAAACCATTCTGTTAAAAAAAAGTAGAATCAATTTTCCCTCCAAACTTGCCACTCCACCAATATTTCCCAGTTAAGGTAAATGGTATCTCCATTCACCCACTGTACTAAGTATGAAGGCTATGCACTTGTGAGGACTTGACCCACTTTTCCATGTTTTATAAGGTCTCTTCCCTTCAGCTGGTGGGAAGGCCAGTTATTCCCAGCCCTCTGTGAGCTCTGGGAATTGTTCAGTCTCGTAGATTGCTACTCCATCCACAAATTCTTCAATATGCAGACAATTTGAGGAGATGCCTCTGCTCCCTTCTTTCTGGTATTTTGTCTCCAAGATTCCATCTGCCTAGATTTTAATCTCTTTCTTCCTGATTCATGAACATTTGGGGCTCTGTTCAGACTGGAATCTGGAAATTGCATCTGGGCAGAAAATTCGGGTAATTTTGGGCTCACTCAACTTGTTTTTCCTTCTCTCAGAGATCACATAGTCTTACACAGCCTGTTGTTCAATGTCTTAAAGCAAGTGTTTCATATATTTTAATGGATTCTGTAGTTGGTTTCAGAGGAAGAAGGCATCCCAATCATAGACCTGGGCAGGAGTGGGAGCCAGTCTGACTTCCTTTCATGGGAGGCATTGAACTTGTAAGCCCAAGAGTGTCAGAACCAGTTCTCAACTGTTCCCTTTGTAAATTTCGCTGTGGTGATTTGGCTTTGACATTTTGTATTTTAGTTTAAGTTGCTCTCTCGAGGGACATTTTAATTTTATGCTCCTCTTTTAAAGCTGTGAAGTGAGTACCATGGAAAAAATTATATTTATTCATGTAATAGATGTGGAATTAAATTTGCTTTCACCATACACTTGTTTTATGGTCTTAGGCACATCACTGCTCAGAGTCCCCATAAGAAAATGTGAATCATAATAATTAGGAGTTAGGCATTGTTCAAATAAAGGAATAAGTAACATAGGACCTTGGAAAGGGTAATGCTTTAAATTAAAGAAAGTAGGGAGAGAATATAACCATCTCCATGCCCCACCAATTACCTGTAACTATGCAGTGGTTAACATTCATTATTTAATGTATACCGTGTAACTACCCCTTAGGAATGGGCAATTCTACTCCCATTTTGCTATTCTTAATACAGCAGCTGAAGATATGGAAGCAAAAGCAACACACTCTACATTACAGAGTAACTAAAGAGAAGAGATGAAGTCCACACCGCTATCCTGCTGCTTGTTTGGTTTTAAAACTCATCTTTCCTGGACATAAAATTCCTCCTTTCCTTTGCCCTCACAGGATGTTTTTTCCAGTCTTTTATGGACTGACGGATGTGCCTGTCATTTAATGTGCACTGTAAACCTGTAAGAATGCTTACAAATACATAACAGTTTATTCGGCATCTCACCTTTAACATGTCTGTTGTCAGAATTTCCTCTTTGTTTCCCAGAAATACTAGTTTAAAAATTATAGCTGTGCCAACCCACATGCTTCTCAGGTCCCCAAACAGGGAACCTTGGAACATTTTCAGTAGAAATCAGATCACTGTTATCTTAAGTTTCAAGACCTTTAAAAAAAGCTTTTCTTGGCTCAAAAAAATAATCAACCCTGTAACCTGCTCCCACCAGTGAGTCAAACTCATGTCCAGTGTTTCCAGATCCTTCCTAGGGAAGAGTGGCAATGTTAGCGAGAAGCAATGGACCCCAGGTAAAAGGAGCACTGGACAAATTTAGAGTAAATTTAAAACAAAACCAGGGATTGACTATGAATTCTGTTGTCAAATGTAGGGAAGAGGAATTCATTTTTCTGCAGGTATATAAGAAGTAGAAAAAGGACACCTGGTGGAATTGAAGATAAAAGACAAAATAGAATTCAACTTGATGAAAGAAAGAGCCTTCTAAGAAGGAGAGCGAGAACAGAGGAGCTACCGAAGGAGGCCTTTGGCTCTTCCTCACTGGAGGAAGAATGGGTGAGGTGGGTCAGGATGACCTCTTTGTGGGCGATTTGAATACAAGGAGAAATCCTTCACGTGAGGCCTACAGAAACCCCAGGCAACCCAGAATAGGGTTCAAGGGGTCCATGAAGCCCTTAAAATTGTGTGTATGAATACAAATGTCAGTTTTCCCAGGGGGAGTGATAGCTCTCCTCAAATCACCAAAATTTTCAAGACTAAAGACCAGACAATTAGGTTTAGGAAGCACAGAGATATGCCATTATAATTTAATTCTCAGAGGAGATTCCTATTTTGGCAAAGAGATTGGATTACTTGATCTCATATCCTTCTTACTTCTAATATCGTATTTTCAAATTAAGTGCAAGAGGGATTAAATAAGCCTTTAGAAAACAGAAACTACAGTTCAGATCTATGGCAAGTAACATAGCAAACAGAAAAAAAATTAACAATGCCTTGGCCACTTTCTACATCTACTTAAGAAAGTGTTTACACTTTCTTAAAGTGTTACATTGAAGTGTTTTCTCCCAAATAGAAGAAAAAAATTCAAGTCTGCTTCTGGCCATTGCCCCCAAATATTCCATCACTCAAGAATCTGACTTTGAAACAATATGCTGGAATTGAAAGAACCAACTAAAAAACAGTCCAAATGAATGCTTCCTCATGAAAGAGTAGGGACTTTGAACAACCATCAGACCATTAATGAAACACAAGCATCAAATTTAAAAATATCTGAGAATGAAAGAGCAAATTCGAACTGAAAAGCCAGAAAACCAAGATATTTTTTCCTTGTGGGAGCACAGAACTCTCACCAGATTGGATCTTTAACTCTTGACCCTCCCCATCACACATCTCTTCTCATGCCAGCCCTCCCCTCTCGGCCTGGCCAGGGACCAGTTCCCTCCAGAACCCGGATGTGACTGCGGGTGTCCCCCTGGCTCACTGACAGCTACACAGTCAGGATCATCAGCCCCGTGGCAGAATTTACAGGATGAAAATGGAAGTAGATTTCCAGAGCTTTCAGCTGGTGCAGCATAAGATTTAAAAATAAACCCTGCGCATTTCAACCCTTCATTAAAAAAAATAAAATAAAACCACTTACATTAAAAAAAAAAAAAAACTTCACATCTATTTACCCAGGAAAATGACTCACTTCCTTAATCTCTTTAGATTTTTTTAAAGCTTTTTCATCTCAGTTATAATAAGAATGCTTTGCCACAAGCTGCCTTAAGTACCTTGTTTTTTGCCCAAAATATCTAGGACTCTTACAGCAATAAAGAATATAAATAGTGACCTATTGAATAATAAACAAAATAAAAAAATATGGGTTCATCCAGTTCTTCCTTTAACAAGTTTAAAAAATTATTTTTCAATTACAGTTGACATGCAGTATTATTTTGCATTAATTTCAGGTGTATGGCATTGTAGTTCAACAATCATATACTTTACAAAGTGTCCTCTCCTCCCAATATTTCCAGTACCTTCCTGGCACCATATAAACACTGCTCACAAAAATGAGAGGATATTCCAAAATGAATATGAAGTGATAAAAAAATAAGCATTTGATTTTTTTTGTGGGTAATTATTTTTTAATTCTGGTTTTTGTTTTGTTTTGTTTTGTTTTTTTATAAATAAATTTTTATTTTAATGGGGTGACATCAATAAATCAGGGTACATATATTCAAAGAAAACATTTCCAGGTTATCTTGTCATTTAGTTCTGTTGCATACCCATCACCCAAAGAGAGATCATCCTCCATCACCCTCTATCCAGTTTTCTTTGTACCCCCTCCCCCTCTCCTTCATTCCCTCCCCCCACCACCCGTAACCACCACACTTCTGTCCATGTCTCTTAGTCTCACTTTTATGTCCCAACAATGTATGGAATCCTGCAGTTCTTGTTTTTTTCTGATTCTCTTATTTCACTCCGCATAATGTTATCAAGATTCCACCATTCTGCTATAAGTGATCCAATGTCATCATTTCTTCTAGCTGACTAGTATGCCATGGTGTATATGTGCCCCATCTTTATCCAGCCTTCTATTTTTTTACAGTGATTAAAAGCCTTTAAGCAAACTCTTGGCCAATACAGCAAGAATCCATAAAAGAGTAGTGTCCTTAACATGTTCACCAAGTCGAAGTTGGCCCCATCACCATGCCAAATCCCTGAAAAATGCAACCCAACCCCAGTTCAGTCTGTTAGGAGCTGTCACAGGGAGCAGGAGTCCAGGAAAAGTCCACATCCAGGAAAAGTCCTCATGGCACTGGAATTGTTGTCACCATTCTATACTTTGCAGCTCGTGTCCAAGTCCCAATGACCGCTGCTTCTAGCTGGTAATGATTCAAGTAGGCTGGAAAAGCCATTTGCAGCATGCATGGATATGGAGCTTCTGTTCTCCTCTGCCTGGAGAGACGAGACCAGGTAGCTTTTTCCTGGAGCTCTGCCACTGTGGCATGGTAAAGAGAACCTTGGGATACACTAAGCTGGGTGGCAAAGGTAGATTCATAATAGAAGTTGGCAAAAGGGGGAAAGAGAGCTCTAAATTAGGAGTAGGTCCCAGCCTGAAATATGAGTGGGGCATTGAGGTAGGAGGGATAAAGGAAACACTATATATTAAGCAAAGCAGCAGAAAATAGGACTATCAATACCCACAACAGAGATCTTTGAGGGAAGAATAAAAAACCTGACTATTCAGGCAAAACATAGTTAAGTGGCCCTTGTGCAAATGAGATCAGTTTACCTGCTTCTTGGAAGAAATACCCTAGGCTCGTCCAGTGTCATAGATGGGACCGACGGCCCTGGGCATCTTCAGCCTTCAGTGGCAAGCCCCAGCTTTCTGGGAAAGGTTAGGTCATAGGTGGCTGGAGCCGGGCTGGAGACTGAACCCTCCCTTAGAGGAGCGAGGGGGAAGCCTACCTTCCAGTGTCTCTGTTTCCTCCCAGCAGAGGCATGTAAGTCTGGCAGGCTTTAGCTCAATGACCTTCCTTTCCACTATTGAAGCAAGACCCAGATGGCATCCTATAAGACCCCTTTGGAGTGTTGGAGCCTTTAAGGGTGTATCCTAAAAGCTGGTAGTTCCCCTGATCTCTATTGGGTTTTTCTGCCTCTAGGTATTTTAAAAGCCATGCTCAGAAGATCTCGCTGAAGGGTTTGAGGATCCCCATCCGCCTATATAAATCTTTTCCATATATCTGGAGCTATCTGGAAAAAGACAAAACAGTGTTATTAGCTGGATCTAATAAAGAAGATAGTAGTTTGCAGGCGAAAAAGATTTGGCGTCTCCTGTTTATCAGCATTCAAAAGAAATGTAATTTTTTTTAAAGTAAAAAGCATGATATGGTAGACCCGTAGGAGTTCCAGGATATGACTACCCCCTTTTAAAATTTTTTAAATTGACCTTAAAATGTTTGCTGAGTACACTTTAATAATACCTTAACTTTAAAGATTGTAAGCATGGCAAAATACAGTAAATGCTTTTGCTCCATATGCAGGAGCATTTTCAGTTATAAGCCAGTTTAGGAAATCCAATAATAGAACAATGCATACAAACCATGAGCTATAACATGCTTAGCAGCCTCTCCTGTTCTGACAGAGGTTACTATAGATCCGGAATATGTATCCACTGTAATGTGGACATACAACTGTTTGCCAAATGAAGGTATATGAGTAACATCCATCTGCCAAAGTTGTCCTGGTAGGGGTCCTAGAGGGTTAACTCCAAATGAGGGGGCAGTAAAGGACCCCATGGACAGGATTTCCCAATCTGCCATGCTGCTTCCCAAGAAAGTTGAAACTGTTTACACCGGGCTGCAGCGTTCTGGTGACGAATAGTATGAGACTGACTTGCTCAGTCTGTCATGGTTGCTCCATATAATTTTCTTTTGGGTAGCTTGATCAACAAGGCAACAAGGGCATTCCTAGGCCCTGGCCAGTTGGCTCAGGGGTAGAGCATTGGCCTGGTGTGCAGGATTCCCGGGTTTGATTCCCGGCCAGAGCACACAGAAGAAGCGCCCATCTACTTCCCCACCGCTCCCCCTCTCCCTCCTCTCTATCTCTCTCCTCCCCTCCCACAGCCAAGGCTCCACCGGAGCAAAGCCACCCTGGGCACTAAGGATGGCTCCATGACCTCTGCCTCAGTCACTAGAATGGCTCTGGTTGCAACATAGCAACACCCCAGATGGGCAGAGCATTCCCCCCTGGTAGGCATGCCAGGTGGATCCTGGTCAGGCGCATGTGGGAGTCTGTCTGACTGCCTCCCCATTTCCATCTTCAGAAAAATACAAAAAATAAATGAATAAAAGAAAATATACAACAACCAAAAAAGAGAAGAAAAGAGTAAAAAAAGGGGGGGGGATTCCCTTGTGTTAAAGCTCCAGGGAGTATGGAGTGAGCTTGAGTATGTCCTATGAAACATGGAGCTCTATGTTGACATATAAGTCTTTGAAGAAGGAGCAACTGCTGAAATAGTTCATCAGCATTTATCCCTAAGACAGCAGTCTTTATAGTGGAAACACCATAAGTAAATATTTGCTGTCTGTCTATAGATTAAAGGGGGAATATGGCAAATGCTGAAAAGCCATGATCTTTGTGCCCCTCCCCTCCCCCAACCCCCTCCCTCTCCTCCCCCCCCACCCTATAACCCCAAGACTGTTGTCCATGTCTCTGAGTCGCATCTTTATGTCCCACCTATGTATGGAATCATATAGTTCTTAGTTTTTTCTGATTTACTTTTTCTCAGTATAATGAATCACATTGATTGATTTGCGAATATTGTACCAGCCTTGCCTCCCCAGAATAAATCCCACTTGATCATGGTGTATGATTTTTTTCATATATTGCTGGATCCAGTTTGCTAATATTTTGTTGAGGATTTTTGCATCTAAATTCATCAGGGATACTGGCCTATAATTTTCTTTTTTTGTGTTGTCTTTGCCTTGTTTTGGAATCAGAATTATGCTCGCCTCATAAAAGGAGTTTGGAAGTCTTCTTTCCTCTTGAATTTTTTGAAATAGCTGAAGGATAAGAGTTAGTTCTTCTTTGAATATTTGGTAGAATTCACTTGTGAAGCCATCACGCCCAGGACTTTTCTTTTTTGGGAGTTTTTTGATAGCTGTTTCAATCTCATTTGTTGTAATTGGTCTGTTTAGGTTTTCTGATTCTTCCAGATTGATTTTTGGAAGATTATATGATTCAAGGAATTTGTCCATTTCATCTAGGTTGTCTAGTTTTTTGGTGTACAGTTCTTCATAGTATTTTCTTACAATATTTTGTGTTTCTGTTGTGTCAGTTGTTATTTCTCCACTCTCGTTTCTAATTATATTTATTTGAGTCCTCTCTCTTTTTTTCTTGGTGAGTCTCATTAAAGGTTCATCAATCTTGTTTACCTTTTCAAAGAACCAGCTCCTGGTTTTATTGATCCTCTGTATTGTTTCTTTAGCCTCTATGTCATTTATTTCTGCTCTGATCTTTATTATTTCCTTCCTTCTACTAGCTCTGGGCTTTACTTGCTGTTCTTTTTCTAGTTCTTTTAGATGCAGGGTTAAGTTGTTTATTTGAGCTTTTTCTAGCTTCTTGAGGTATGCCTGTAATGCTATAAACTTCCCTCTCAGGACTGCTTTTGCTGTGTCCCATAAATTTTGAGTTGATGTATACTCATTATTGTTTGTTTCTAAAAATTTTTTAATTTCTTCTTTGATCTCAATGTTAACCCATTTGTTATTTAATAACATGCTATTTAATTTCTAAGTGTTTAAATGTTTTTCAATTTTTCTATTGTGGTTGATTTCTAGTTTAATGCCATTATGATCAGAGAAAGTGCTCGATATTATTTCAATCTTCTTAAATTTGTTGAGACCACTTTTGTGCTGTAACATGTGGTCTATTCTAGAGAATGTAGCATGAGCACTTGAAAAGAATGTATATTCTGCTGTTTTAGGGTGAAAGGTTCCGAAGATATCTATTAAATCGAGTTGATCTAATATGTCCTTTAAGTCTGCTGTTTCTTTGTTAATTTTCTTTCTTGAGGATCTATCTAATGATGTTAATGGGGTATTGAAATCTCCTACTATTATAGTATTGCTGTTGATCTTGCCCTTTAAGTCCATCAAAGTCTGCTTTATATATTTAGGTGCTCCTATATTAGGTGCATAGATATTTATAATGGTTATATCTTCCTTTTGGATTGCTCCCTTTATCATTATGTAGTGACCTTCTTTATCTCTAACTATGGTCTTTGTTTTAAAGTCCATTTTGTCTGATATAAGTATTGCTACCCCAGCTTTTTTTTCATTTCCATTTGCATGAAATATTTTTTTCCATCCTTTTATCTTCAGTCTGTGTGCATCTTTTGATTTAAGGTGTGTCTCTTGTAGACAGCATATGTATGTGTCCTGTTTTCTTATCCACGCAGCTACCCTATGTCTCTTGATCGGATCATTTAATCCATTAACATTTAAGGTTATTACTGATATGTAATTGTTTATTGCCATTTTTTTTTCTTTAAAACTGTATTCCTCTTTTGCTATATTCTTTTTTTCCTTTTATCTGTTTACAACAGGTCCCTTAGCATTTCTTGCAGCCTTGGTTTGGTTGCAGTGAATTCTTTGAGGGTTTTTTTTGTCTGTAAAGCTTTTTATTTCTCCTTCAATTTTAAATGATAGCCTTACTGGATAAAGTAGTCTTGGTTGTAGGTTCTTGTTCTGCATTACTTTGAATATTTCTTGCCATTCCCTTCTGGCCTCAAGTGTTTCTATTGATTAGTCAGAAGTCATCCTTATGGGGGCTCCTTTGTAGGTGATAGTCTTTTTTTCTCTAGCAGCTTTTAATATTTTCTCTTTATCATTTAGCTTTGATATTTTAATTATGGTGTGTCTTGGTGTTGGTTTCTTTGGGTTTCTTCTTAATGGAGTTCTCTGTGCTTCTTGAACATGTGAAATGGTTTCCTGCCTTAATTGGGGGAAGTTTTCCACTATGATTTGTTTGAACAAAGTCTCTATCCCTTGTTCTTTCTCTTCTTCTTCAGGAACCCCTATGATGCAGATGTTATTTCTCTTCATGTTGTCACAGAGCTCTCTTAGAGTTTCCTCAGACTTTTTGAGTCTCTTTTTTTTCCTGCTCTGCTTCCGTGCCTTTATTTATTGTGTCCTCTAACTCGCTGATTCAATTCTCTGCTTCATCCATCCTGCTTTTAATTCCTTCCATTGTATTCTTTATTTCAGATATTGTATTTGTCATTTCTGACTGATTCTTTTTTATTATTTCAATGTTTTTTTTATATTTGTTATCTCTTTATTTAGGTTTTCATAATGGCCATCTATGGTTGTTCTAATATCTTTGAGCATCCTAACAATCGTTATTTTAAACTCTGTATCTGGTAATTTGGTTATATCTGACTCACTTAGGTCCTTTTCTGGGAATTTCTCTTGGTTTATTTGTGTTGTATTTCTCTGCCTCCGCATTTTCTCTTCACGGGAGTGGCTGTGATCATGCACTCGGGTGCACAAGCATTGGTGGCCTTGGCCTTTGCCCCGCCCCCATGTGTGACGTTATGCTCGGTACTGAGGGCACTGGCGAGCACCTTTGCTCAGCTGTGGGTCTCTGCCTGTTTCTGGGATTTTGCTCTGCCCTTGCAGGAGGAGCCCGAGGAACGGCTGCTAGCCCTGGCTCTACCACCGGGCAGGACTGCGTGCCCAAGCTCAGCTCAGTAGCGGAACTCCACTTCTTCTGGGCTTTTGGCTCCACCACCGTGGGAGGAGCTGGCTACCAAGTCAGACCGCAAGCCTGGGTTGCATGGGCGGGGCAAGGCTGTGCTCCTGTGCCCTTGCTCAGGGGCTGGTCTCCACCCTTTCTGGGGTTCCCGCCCTTCTCCTGCAGGCTGGATTACAGGCTGCCGGCAGCTGAGCTTGACCACTTTTGCACAACCCCTTCCCCCAGCAGGGAAAGATTGAGCGCACATCTGAGCCCAGTGGTGTCCAGCTGGCTTCCGCCCCTGCCAGCAGAACCGCACATTTGTCTCCCGGTGCCACCCACCCTCTGGTGAGCCCTCAGCCACGTGGGTGGGGGCGTTGCAGCTCGGACCCTAAAACTCACTACTGTAGACCCAAAAGCTCCCTCCTTCTATGCGACTCTGCTCTGAGTGCCACGGGGAAGCTTGTTTGGCTGCGCTCCTGCTTCCCTTTGCTGGTATTGCTGTTTCTGGGGGAAATATTCACTTCAGCTTTGGGGAATGACTCGTCCCAGAGGTTAGGGTGGCTATCTCCCAAAATGTTTCTCCCTGTGCCTCCTAGATTATACTCTCTTCCTGTTACTCTGGTCCTCTCCTCTTTCCCCATCCCCAGGAGCTCTGGGTGAGTGGTTGCGAGAGAGATGGTCTGTGCGGTCCCTTTAAGAAGGATCCTGGGTCTGAGAAATCAGACTCTTTCTCACAAACAGTATCCTGACTTGTTTCCAGCTAAATACTGCCCTTATGCCTCTTCTGGGCTCTGGGTCTGCAGGCTGGGGCTTTGTTCCTGGGGCTCAGGACCCTTCCCCCTCTGCTAAACTCACTTCCCACCACGCGAGTCTCTCCCTGCTGTCGTTCGCTCTGGGGAGCTGGGCAGCCTTCTCCGCGTTTCTGCTTTTCCTACCAGTCTCGGTGTGGCTTCTTCAGTGTTCCTTGGTTGAAGAGTCCTCTTAGTTTAGTCCAAAGTTGGTTTTTCCAGATGATAGTTCTTAAAATTAGTTTGTATTCCACTTTGGTTCTGGGAGGTAGATGTTGGTACGTCCGCCTACTCCAGCGCCATCTTGTCTCTCTGATTTTTTTTTATTAAACAAGAACATCAGAAAAGTAAATGACAAGTCAAAGAAAATTGTTTAATTGTGCAAATGAGATACAAAACCAACTTTCATTCCATTGGTGAAAATGCACTACACAAAAGACTGAAAGCACTGGAGTATTTATCTGCATGTTCCCTGATCCCCCACAACATTATTGACTATATTCTCTGCGCTGTACTCTACATCTCCATGACTATTTTGTAACTCCAATCTGTACATCTCGGTCCCTTCACCTTTTTCAACCAGTCCCACAACCCTATAAACAAATTTTTAAGCTAAATTCTATGTGAGATCTGGAAATTGAGACTTCAGAATCAGGATCTGGAATTTGAGGTCTAGGTTGCTGGACATTTTCTGGATAAAACCAGGAAAAAAAGTGGATAGAATTGAATGGAAGTATAGAAAAAGATGTTTAGAAGCTAAAGAATGTCCCTTAGGTAGTCATCATAAATCATTTAATAGATGTGAACAATATTTTTATGAGATTAAAATGTAGAAAATCCCTGAATAATAGTTCTTAAAACATTAGTCATAGAAGAGAAACTTAATGAACTTTGGCATGGGGCAGTTCTATTTTATTATAAAAGGATAAAACATGTTTAGCTTTGTTCATATCTCATATCCTGAAATCATGGGCTGAAGAGCGACAACTCAAGACTCCAAAGGCAGGAATAAAACAAGACACCCTAGAAAACACCACAAAGAACAAAGTTTTCTCTCAGCTTTTATGTCCGGGAAGGAATATTAAATATTAGGAAAAAAGAGACAAGCTAACTTGAGGACAACTATTTAATATGATTCACTTTCAGGAAGGAGATTGCCCAGAAGAAATCTTTCATTAAGTTGATCACACATCAGATTCCTGGGGATTTGTATTAAGGTTCCAAATTCTTCATTAATAATATCAAAACACCACAATCTCAACTACCCAGGTTAAAAATATTTTCAAAGGAAATGAAACTGGCTTAGATCCCCATTTGTTTTTTATTTGAACGATGCCCAATGGATTTTTTACTAAGAAAAGAGAATTTATTTCTTTAAATAAATATCATAGTTTGCCTTTTATCTTTAGTATTATTACCTTTATCATTATTATTGTTACGTTATGGCTTTGCCTCTCTGTTTACCACCATTTTAAATAGAGAGAGATTCATAACATGTAAAACTGACTAGAAACTTCTAGAAATAAGAAAAAAAATCTCTCAATGCACAGTAATTAGAGTATAAAAAATAAATTGGTAAAAGACAACACTAAAACTTTTCAAAGAAGCAACAGTTCTTGAGATTTGGGGCTTTAAGATCCCATAGATGAAGCCGTGTGGGTCTCTCCCTGTGGGACCACAGGGAGAGGGGTGATGGGTGCCTTTCAGAAGCAAGGATGGGGAACAGAACAGCTTCACTAAGGACCGTCTGTAGGTGCAGGTTTCTAGGCAACAGAGGCAGTGTTAAGTGAGGCCCAGGGTGTGAAGGCCAAGATGCTACAGGCTCCACCTCACCCTTTCTGAACGAGAATCCTGTGTTACTTTTTGACAGCACAGTTCAGGAGTCACTTCCAGTGAGGTCTTCCCCGTTGACGGTCTCGATGCCCCACGTCCTCCCTTGACTCAGTCATTCTCTCCTCAGTGTCACGTTAGCTCTCTGCACATACTCAGTCCATGGTCTCCTTACGTGGCCTTATAATTGTTAGTGTTTGTGTCTCGCTCCTCAGTGAAATCTTCTTCCTTCAGTCTGCACACACTTCTTAAACACCTTTGCTTACACTGTGGACTCCTTAAAAACAGACACGACATTTAATTCATCTCTGTCTCTCCAAAACTTCCATGGCTCCTGGAAGGTGTCCAGTATATATTTGCAAACTTGACTGTCCAAGTCATTTCTGTTTGACCTCATGATGACGTCCACTGGATCTGTAGTGGGATAATTCATGAGTAGTTATCTGTTTGGTTGCTAAATGCCCATAAACACAAATCACTGAGAAACAGGATGATTCTGAGCATGGGATTTCACCTATTAGCACAAATTTAACCACTTGTCTAATTTGTTACTGAAAAGTGTCGATGGTGGCATAGATTGGTAACCTTCCATCATCTTCAGGTTTCCACTCATATTTATATAAAAAAAAGAGTTTATAAACTGTAATATTTATTTTTCTTTCTGCAATCAATCTGGACATCCAGAAAGATTGGAAGTGCCAGCCAAGGTCACAATTTGGAGCACCATATTCATCGTGGTTCTTCATTGTCTCCTGGATCTTGATGGGCTAGGGTGTGTCAGCCTACTGTAGTGTTTTGCTCCAGATAATTTTTCTCTCAGAGAATTCCCTACCTTAGGCCACACAAATGGGGAGTCCACGACTGTAGAGGTAATAGGCCACTTGCTCTCGGCACTGGTCAGAACATGTGTGTGGGCACGCATCTAAACACATCATGGAGACATGTTTCGATATAGTCCATATTATTTTCCACCCCCTACCTTTGATAATAATATTTATTATAGTAACTTGAAAGCATTTTCTATGTATTTTCAGAAAGTTTTTAAAAAATAATTAACAGTTTATGATTTTGAACAGAAATCTGATTCTGCACAAAATATGGAACATCTTTATCACTTCCAAGGTTAGGACCTGACATTTGGGGTCTAATGTTGCTGGACATTTCCTGGCCACACCTAGAAAAGAGTTGGTAGGATCAAACAGAAGTGAATAAAATAAGAGTTACTCATTTTATACCACAAGAAAGTAGGGAAGAACCAAGGGCCAGGTCGGGAGTCCAGTCGCTAATGTGCTGTGTTACCTTGGGGAAAATCCCTGCTCTCTCTTCGGCTTCTTCTTTTTGTTCCCTGAACCGAACAAATTATGTTAGAGCACCCATGGACATCACAGCTGGACACCGATTCCTAGGTCACTAGGTTCTCAGTCCTGGCCTGAACTTAGTTTATTGTTTAAAAAATGTACAAAAAATATCAGAAAAATACCCCACACCTCAGATTCTATAATAAATCAGCGATACACACACAGGCCACCTGGTGCTAGAAGCCACAATCGTAATCACCCCATGATGTCCCTTCTGAAGGACTGTGAAAGATGTCCAGGGAACTGTTTGAGAAATATCTTCTCTCCAATCTTATTCCTGTTCCTGTTATAGACTTACACCTCTGCCTTTACTAGTCATGAGACAGTCGTCCAACAGAGTGCGCAGGGACAATAATAGCCCAGTAAAAGCAAGCCCTTTTTCTGTAGTTTTGCCCACAGGGGTGTCCTCAGTAAACCACAATTCTATTACAGACCAATAAGATAATGCCTGTGTCATGGCCAGTTTGGGTCTGAAGCTATGGGCTGGTAACTGCTCAAATACTCCAGCTGGGATTCAGCCTAAAGTACGTTCTTGAAGAGAAATGGTACAGAATTGCATTCTATTTTGCTTCCCCCAAAAGTGAAGAACGGGAGAAGAGTCTTGATGGTTTCCTTCGAAAACCTGATTTCCTTGCATTTAGGGATGGCTTTGATATAAATGGACTGCCAACAGTGGCTAATGTTTGTTAAATACAGTGGGTTCTAGAAGAAAATGAAAAAAGCAGAGAAAGCAGCCCAGAAGAAAATCCACAGTAAGTTGTTGATAGGGAGCACAGAGTGTTTCTGAGAGAAGCTTTAGAGCTGGTGGAATTAAATTACTGCACTGGGTATCTATTTTTTAAGGAAAATGTGTATTTGCCTAATCCAATTTCAGCATAATTCATATCCCTGTAACACGCTGAGAACACTGGCATATGGTTACATGAGATATAAATTGGGAGTATGATTAAAAATCACTGGCGTTTCGATTTCAATTATATTTCACAAAATAGACTCCAGGGCAAAAAACACGCAAGCATGACCACGGCCCACTGCAAGATGAGAGTGGAGGAAAATCTACACACATACACATACACATACACACACACGCACGCACGCACGCACGCACGCACAGGTGGGCCTCTGCAGATCTGACCAGAAACCGTGTTCCCCAGGTGAACTCCCATACTGCTGGCTTCCTCACAGTAGAGGGACAGCCAGCCCCATTTGATTTGACCTGAAGCCGGAATCCATAGGTTGTGGGAGGCCACCTGCAATGTCTGAATCAAAGAACAGCTCAGTCTTCTAGGAATCCAGAATCAGAACTGGGATCAAATATGATCAGTTTCACTGCAGGCAATTTTGTTAACCTTGCTTTCAAATGACCTTGAAGAAAAACTTTAAAGACTTAATAGGAAAGCATTATCATTTCTCAAAGCTAATAGGTGCAGAATGTAAGGCATTGTTAGTCAGGGGACCTTTGCTGAGACCTTAGATCAGGCACCTTGTTTTATTGCTCTTTGTGTCCCTAAGGGCCTGGCAGGTTCCTCACACTTAGCCAATGCTCAAGGTATTTGCAGAATAAAAGTAGAGATTCAGGCTTTCTGTCTTCCCACACATGAACCCCTCTTTAACTCTTCATGGGGATATTGTGCCCAAAAGATAAAAAGGGGGGAAAGGTGAAAAAGCAATTATTATCATTAAGTAAGATTTAAAGAGCAGAAAATAAATTCTTCCCTCCTTAATCCTTGACAGCCGGGAATTTCAGGTCCCATCATTTTGTTTTAAGGAACTATATTATAAGGAGTTCATAAATCTCCACTGCTGCGATGGAGTCAGAAGCAGCCGCGGGTCTGCCGAGCATGGTTCCAATCTTTAATCAGCTCTGGGACCTTTATTAAAACACGGGAGGAGGAGGAGGGCCAGCTCATATTTCAAGTTGAGCTGACATCACTGCAGTAAAATCTTTTTTCTTTCTCTTTGTCATTCCAGTCAGAGTGAAGGAAGAGCACCAATCAGGCCAGGTCACCTGCAAGAGGCCTTGTCACACACTAAATCACACACGGCCAGCAGCTTCAGAACTGACCTCGGCTGAGTACCTAGCACTGGCCAGTCTCTGTGCACAATCAAGAGAGACAAATTAATAAATATTTATGCACGTGACACAACTGTTTTACTTTCTCAGCCGGTGACTCTCATATCCATGTTCTTTTCCAGTTTGCCAGATAAAATAAAATAGTGGAACCCATTTCTCCATCATTCCTGGCATTAGTTTGCCAGTGTTGCTGTAACAAAGTACTACAGACAGACGGCAGGGCTTAAACACCAAAGCAGCAGAAATATATGTCCTCACAATTTGGGTGCTAGAAGTCTGAGATTAGGGTGCGGATAGAGTGGGTTTCTCAGCTTGGCTTGCCCATGGCCACCTTTCCATTGTGTCTTCGCATGGTCCTCCCTCTTTGTGTGCGTCTATGTCCCAATTTCCTCTCCTCTTATAGGGACTCCATTCATATTGGATTAGGCTAGCCATAATGCCTCTGTTTTAACTTAATGCCCTCCTTAAAGACTCCATCTCCAAATACCAATCACTTTCTGAGGTACTGAGGGTTAGAGCTTCAACAAGAGACTTTTTGGGAGGTACGATTCAGTCCTAATACCCCTTAAAACTCAATCAGGCCCTAGTTCTGGTTTGTTCTACTTCCCTAATGACTCAGAAGTTTGGTGATCCTCTAGTTGGACTGCTCTAACCTACCTCTCCAGATCCATTCACATTTTATTACTCACTCCTCCCAT
Source organism: Saccopteryx bilineata (assembly GCF_036850765.1). Classification (NCBI taxonomy): domain Eukaryota; kingdom Metazoa; phylum Chordata; class Mammalia; order Chiroptera; family Emballonuridae; genus Saccopteryx; species Saccopteryx bilineata. The sequence goes on from NC_089495.1 coordinate 142,438,810, forward strand.
ACACCCAGACTATTTTCTTTTTATTATTATTATTACTATTTTATTTTTTTAAGTGAGAAATGGGGAGGCAAAGAGACAGACTCCCGCATGCAACCCAACCGGGATCCACCGGCAAGCCCCCTACTGGGGAAGGCTCTGCCTATCTGGGGTTGTTGCTCAGTTGCTCAGCAACTGAGCTACTTTGGCGCCTGAGGTGAGGCCATGGAGCCATCCTCTGCGTCCAGGGCCAACTTCCTCCAGCCAAGCCATGGCAATGGAAGGAGAAGAGAAAAAGAAAGAAGGGGGGGAAGCAGATGGGTGTTTTTCCTGTGTGCCCTAACCAGGAATCAAACCCAGGACATCCACACGCCGGGCTGACGTTCTACTACCAAGCCAACTGGCCAGGGCCCAGACTGTTTTCTTTACCTGGGCAATTCCCCACCCCCAATAGTCTCTCTTTTATAAAAAGAACCAATCCAGGTTCTGCTCTAGTCCTAAGTCCTATTGAACCTCCCATTTTCTGCTCTCTTTCACCACTTAGTTTACACTGTACTAAGTTACTTGCATCCAAGAGGCAGTGCAGCCTCTAGGTCCAGGCAGTCATAACTTATATGTGCAGCTCTGTCCTCCCGGCACACGCACACACACAGCTGTGGAAGTTCGGGCGAGTCAGTAACTGCTCCGGAACTCAGTTCTCTTATCCATAAGAATAACAGGGCAATGACCATCTCAGGGGATTATCATGAGATTGAAAATAAATACATTAAATATACTAAACTGTGTGGCACAGAGCAGGCCCTCAAAACCACTTGTCATCACCTTGTTGTTGCTGTTTGCTGTTATTACTCCATGTTTTTATCACTTCCGACCAGACTGTTAGCATTGTGAGCAATAGCACTATAATTTGATCACCTTTCTGGGCCCTCCAGCAACGTAAGCAGTCACTCTCATATTTTAATGCTCCACAAATATTCATGAAATTCTATGTAAGCTCCTCTTCTGAGACCCCTACAATCCACCCAATATCACTTGGCACTATAAGGAAGATATTAATCTCCATAATTGGAATGATAATCACAATACATCATGACTGCTTTAGAGCTGAAATAGAACAATTATCAAGAACTGTAGCAATTCCTTAGAAACCAAGCTACAAAACACACACACACACACACACACACACACACAAACTAATCTTAAGGGGTAGAGTCTGTTTAAAGGCAAGGTGGGAAGAGGGTGAGCATTTCAGGTGGAGGTGAGGTTGAGCACCTGGGTGGAAGTCTCCAAAAGAATTACATCTGAGATCAGCTGAGCAGTCGCAGGTGGTGTGTGGAAACGCAGTGTTGTACTAGGAAGAAAGAGCAGTGATCCCTTCCTCTGCAGGGCGAGGGGCGGGGCCGCCCATGATACATTTGACACAAAGAGAATCTGTGCAGAAGAGGGGTGAGGGTAGTCCAGTCTGTGGTGGAGAGTCCACAGGAGTGGCATCGGAATGGCAGGTAACGTATGGAAGGATGTCTCCAAACGGGGCAGAGGCAATGAGTGCAGCAAAAACAAACTCGTTAATTAGTTAAAACTGATTAATTAATGAAAATATTTATGAGCCATGATGCTGGACCCTAGTGTAACAGAAATGAGTGAGTTTAGACTTCCTATCTAGGGGAGGAAATAGATATTTAATCAAACAACTTATCGGATGCTGTTGTAAAATCTGAAACGGGGTGGGCTGCGGGAGGGAGAAGCAAGTATTCAGTAAGACCTGGGAATGACATCAGAGCTTCACAGGGCAATGACCCCTCTCTTGAGCCCTTGCTAATCAGTGCTGTGGTAAAGAGTGGAGAAGAGGACTACCAGGCTAATGAGCAGAGGGAACAAAGAGGTGGCCGCAGTGTTAATTGCAGCAGTTTGATTTAGCAGGACTAGGCAGCAGTGAGAGGTGAGGCTGAAGTGACAGGCAGCAATGAGATCACAGACAGCCTTTCATAACAAGAAATGTTGGCTGGGTGTTCAGCAGGAAGGCATGGGGCGTTGCTGCAGGACTTTAATCAGGATCAGCGTGAAAGATTTGTGCCTTAGAAAGACAACAATGACATGGAGGCAGTCTAGCCTAAATCCTGTTTCGATTAAATAATAAAACAGCAAATATTTAGAGAAAAATTTAAGTCCTTTAAGCATCTAGAGCAGTGCTAGGCACTGTGTAGGTTAAAGGAGTGTGGGTCCTCCAAGCCCAGTGAAGGTTGGGCGAGTCAGGCTGAGTTTCATAAGGGAAGAAGGAACTGAGTTGGGCTGTGAAGAAACATCAAGGTATGGGAAAGAAGAGAAATCCAGATACTTTGCACAAATTGCTTTCTTGTCTATAAAATGATAGCCATAAAGCCCATGTTATATGCTTATTGGGAGTAAATGACCAAATGCCCACAACAAAAACAACCACAGAGCACAGCACAACAGTGTCCTAATCAATGGTGTTTATTCAAATGGGAAAAGAAGAGTGAGAATATACAGAGAAAAAGTATAGAGTTTTAAATCAACTTGAATTTATGTTGTGTCTATAGGGCTTCCTGTGTTCTGGTTTGGGTGCTGAGTCTCTTTTGTGCATCACAGTACATCATGTGTTCCCTATAATAGCTCTGTGGTACAGGTACCATTATTATTTCCATCTTACCCATGAGAACTGAGCTTTAGTGATGTTACTACCAGCTCTGGTACTTACATGCTGAAACCTGCAGCCTTTCTAAACTGCAAAATCAAAGAAAGGCAAATGCACATAGCATAAGACACAGCAGCCAGGAAGCGAAGGGAAAATGACCGGAAAGAAGAGAGGTGGAGCCTTAACCTCTGCACATAGACTCTTAAGGAAATCTCTGGCTGAACCCCAGATTTGAATGCACAGGGAGCATCCAAGCACCCCAGCTTAAGACAAACACATTGAAATGAGGTTTGAGCAGCCAATATGAAGATGGCTCAAGCCCACCTGAGTTAATTCCAACTAAAACCACCACCAAAACAAAATTAGCAGTTTTTTAGACTATAAAAGACTCTAGCATTTCTCCACAGTAAATTCACAATGCTGTGGATGTTATCCAAAAATATTTGACGCATGAAGAAACAGGGAAATATGCTCTATTATCTAGAGTAGGGGTCAGAAAGTTATGGTCTATGAGCCAAATCCAGCTCTTGACCTGCTTTTGTGTGGTCTGGTAGCTAAGAATGGCTTTAACCATTTTCAGTGTTTGTTGAAGAAGGATAAGAAGAAGGAGAAAGAGGAGAAGAAAAAAGAGAAATAGAATGTGTTACAGAAATGATATGAGGCCTGTAGAATCTAAACTCTACAATCCAGCCCCTTACACAAAAAAGGTTTGTTGGGCCCTGCTTTAGAGGAAAGACAATCAGTGGAGACTAACCAAAATCAATAAAAAATAAAATAGACACAAAACAGTAAAAATGAATGAAGCCAAAAGGTTTTTCTTCCTAGAGATGAAAAAAAAATGGACAATTTCTTTAAACTGAATAAGAGATAGCAAACAATAAATTACCAATGTCAAGAATAAAATAGGATCCTTCACTATAGCTAAACGGAGAATATTATGAACAACTTGATGCATAAAAGTTATCAAACCAAACGAAATGGAAAAATTTCTTGAAAATACAACTTATCAAAACTGAAACAGCATGAAATAAAAAAAAATTGAAAGTTTCAGTATCAATTAAGGAAATCTAATTACTTATCAAAAACATTTCTTATAAAGACAATTCTAGGCCCACATGGTGTAAATGGTAAATTCTATCAAACAATGAAGAAAGAAATACCAACAATCTTATGCAAACTCAGGAAATAGAAACAGAGGAAACACTTCTCAACTTATTTTATGAGCCTAGCATAACAAAAATGTTAAATTCCATCAGTTACCTTATAAAAATTATGAACCCTTATTCTTTGTGAATACTGATACAAAGATTCTTAGCACTTTTAAATAAAAATAAAGTCTAGTGATGTATAACATATCATGGCCAAGTAAGATTTATCCTAGAATTGCTAACTTGCTATAACATTAGCAAGAAGAAAAACCCTATGTGATCAATAGATACAAAAAAGACATTTGACAAAATGTATCACCAATTTATGATATAAAATTTATAATATAAACTCTCATCAATCTAAGAATGGATGGAAACTTTATTAATATGATCTAAGGCATCTTTGGAAAGCCTACTTATAACATCATACTTAGTGATAAAATTTGAAATGCTTTCCTCCTAGGATTCTTAATAAGACAAAGATGCCTACTCTCACCACTGTGTTCAGTATTATGCGAAAGTCCTAGAGAGTGCAATAAAGCAAGAAAAAATAAGTAAATGGCATACACATAGGAAGAAAAAAATAAAACTATCTCTATTTGTAGATTACATAATTACTTATGTGTAAAATCCTAAGAAATGTGCAACAGAACTGGTTGCAGTGCAATTAGCAAGGACACCGTGGGGTGGGGGGGAGTACTGAAAGACCAAGCCTCAGTGAGGAGCAGAACTAGAGTGACTCTGTGAGCTCAGCAGTCCAGGGACATGCTTCTCAGACCACTGAAATCATATGACTCAGCTCTAGCAATACCCTGTCTCTGCTCCTCTCTCTGCATTTCCTCTCCATGCCGTCTGACTTTCCATCTGTGAAATATGATATTCTTATGAACTAGGACCTGTGTGTTTCTCAATTGCATGTCAAGTCTGTCTCCTGCCCTTGCTGGGCTTTGCTCACACAGGGGTCCCTTTTGTTCCTGCACTGTGCCCAACTCTTCCTGGCCAGGGCCTTGGTACATGCTCTCCATTCTGCCTTGAGGATAATGTCCCACTTCAACATTTTATAGTCAGCTCCTCTCCTTCTTCAGCTCAAGTGTCACCTTTCAGAGATAACTCCCTGTCATTCCCCCAATGCCATTCTCAATCTCAGTCTTTGGTTTTTCACATCATGGTACTCACCGCCATTCATAGGTCATTTTCAGTGTGTTAACTTTTAGGATGTGTCTTACTTCCAGAAAGAAGAGATCATATCTGTCATAATCCTTCTGAATCAAAAGAAAACAGCATAGAGCTGGCATTTAATAGTCACTCAATAAATGTTGTTTGGATTACAGCTGAATGGTGAGTAACATGGCCTCTGATACTTCCCATGCAGTCTACCGTTTCAGCCACTGAGGTGAAAACAAAAGATGAAGCTAACCTGATATTAATGAAGCACTTGAACAACTCAGAGTGCTGAGCCAAGATTTATCCTCCAAAGACTTGGATTAATGATGTTTTATTTAAACTAACTAAATTACTACAAAGAAGTTCAACAATACCCATTGGAAGTTGGTTTGGCATTTTAAGATTTTAAGACCATTGCTTTTTCTTGAACTAATTACATGGAGAAATGGACAACTTCCAGCTTGAAGGGAATTTAGAGTATATGTGATTGTATCCCTCAGTCCCATGTGAATATCTTCAGTGAAAGTCATTAGACATCATATTATTGTATTCTCTATAAATTCTTTTCAATATTTGGAGAGAGAGAGTTTGGGGGAAACTAAAATGTGTGCTTGTTGACACCCAAAACAGAAAAGATATACATTTGATAGATTTTTAGTAAAAATATAATATCTACACCTAGCTTATTTCCTAATGCTAGATCATCATTAATGACTAGCCCAGAGATTATATACATATTTAAACAAATCAGCCCTTCGGTAGCTTTTCAGAATTTTCCAGGAATATAGCAGAGTATATTTTTGGGGGGGGGGGGTAATCTAGAATTTGGAATCAGATAAATAGTTCAATCTCAGCTATTTATTTACTAGGTGTGTAATATAGAGGAATTTCTTTAACCCTTCTGAGTCTCAGAAGAAACGGGAGTACAGCTAGATACTTACCTACAGTTCCGTGTGTGTGCATAAGTGTGTGTGAAGATCAAAGGATGTAATGAGCATGGGGGTGCTTTCTGGGGTGCTCACCAGCACTTACAGTCCTAGGTGATGGAACAGCAGGTGGTGAGGCCATCAAGATAGCTACACAGGGGGAGAAATGTGCCTTCCCATCTTTGTTCTGTATCTCTCTCCAGACAGGAATCAGTGATTTTAATTACTCACCCATCACTTCCTCATCTCTCCCATTATTCCTTATCCTTGCTCGGGGCCCACCTAACCTCACAGAAAGTCTACAGACAATGTCATGGGTTCAAATGACCTAGTCCCTTTTGCTCATTGCCAACCCCAAAACTATGCCACATCCTTCCTGGTTATTGATTTCCCAACAGACTATCCTTTCACATATTCTAAAGTGGCATACGTTTTCTATTTGTCCAAAGTATCTAATTTTAAATGACAGTTTTCTTTTGTGTCTTCCATAGTGTCAAACAGGATAAAGATTTAAACTCTAATTATTAGGACAGTGGTTCTAATAAGAACTGGCTGATTGGACCATTTTCTTGGTTGTTTTTAAGCCAGATAGGATTTAAACCTTAAGGACCTCTTTTATAACACCTCTACTTCAAAACATTAGTCATAAATTGGAACAGAGTCCAAATTATAGCAAGACCAACTGGCCCTTTTCACACTATGAATAGAATTCTCTTGGTAATAGAAAACTGAACCAATATCTTATTGTCATATCAAATCCCATTATTTTTGCTCAGTCCAATTCAGAACAAAGGTCAATTGAAAAACAAAACAAAACAACAGTCAAATGAAGACCCAAGGAGAATTTATTTTAAACTCGAAAGGCATATTCGGATATCTTACTAGTAACTGAGAATTTTCCATCCAGGAATTAATCTCTATTCAAACATTTCTGTGACACTATGTTGTGTGACAAGTATTATGAAAGGTTAAAAAAAAAAAGTGATAATGGCTAGAAGGTGATGGTGAATTTTGTTTGAACACTGGGTCCATATAAGTTAAACTATTTCTAGTTTCAAAGCATCCCAATAAGGTTCTTTATTGAGGTTTTATAAACAAGACTTCTGTATTAGTTTCCCCGGGGTGCTCCAACAAATTATCACAAAGTAGATGACCAAACCAACAGAAATGTACTGTTTCACAGTTCTGGAGGTTAGAAGTACAAAATTAAGGTGTTGGCTGGGTTAGTGCCTTGTGGGCATGCTGAAGGAGAATTGGTACAGGGGCTCCTTCCTACCTCCTGGTGGTTTCCAGCTGTCATTGGCATGCCTTGCCTTACATGAATCTCTCTCCAGTCTCTGACTCTGCCTTCACAGGGTCCACCCTTGTGTGTCTGGGTCTGCTTAGAGAGATACCATGCATATTGAATTTAGGGTCCATTCTACTTCTGTATGACTTCATCTTAAATTATATTTTCAAGGACCATATTTGCAAATAAGGTCCCATTCTGAGGTTCTGGGTGAACATGAATTAGGTGGAGTGAGAGGTGGGCATTATTCTATCCTTCACAGTTTCCCTTGGGGAAAATGAAGAACAACATCTGCTGGAACATATACATGGTGTACAGCAGGGGTCCCAAACTATGGCCCGGGGCTGCATGCAGCCCCCTGAGGCCGTTTATCCAGCCCCTGCCGCACTTCTGGAAGGGGAACCTCTTTTATTGGTGGTCAGTGAGAGGAGCACAGTACTACTTCCTGTGACACGGGATGCAGGCGTCACGGCTTCTGAAGCACGTCATTTCACTTGTTACGGCTAGCAGTGACAAATATGGAACCAGACATTGACCATCTCATTAGCCAAAAGCAGGCACATTGTTCCCATTGAAATATTGGTCAGTTTGTTGATTTAAATTTACTTGTTCTTTATTTTAAATATTGTATTTGTTTCTGTTTTGTTTTTTTTACTTTAAAATAAGATACGTGCAGTGTGAATAGAGATTTGTTCATAGTTTTTTTATAGTCCACCGTCCAATGGTCTGAGGGACAGTGAACTGGCCCCCTGTGTAAAAAGTATGGGAATCCCTGGTGTACAGTGTAATTCTATCTACCTTGACTCATTGAGTAGTATCTAGGAAAAAGCAAGACCTTGCCTTTGTAGCAGGAAAGCGCTCACTGCAGTGGTTGCAACTTTCGTTGATTCCATGTGTTGACCAGAAGGCAATGCCTTTTAGCAAACTGGGGAACATTCCATCCTTCTTCCATCCTTCTTCCATTCCCTCTCCATTGGCTCTTTCTTTAGCCGTGGCAGCAACACGAGAGAGTGGCTGATGTCATATTCTTCCTTAGAAGAAGCATTAAGTTGTTGGGTATCAGTAAGAGCCCTCAGTTCTGTAGTCCTACTTGGAAGTATCTCCCTGGGAACCCCAAAAAAATAAATAACAGTGCCCAGAGGAGTATCTAATGTAGAGAAAGAACTAGATTTAATTTTTAGCGAATCTAAATATGAAACATTTTCTCCAAGAATAAACGTAGAACAGGAGCAAAGGGAGTTGGATATATTGGCAGATGTGGTAAAAAAAAAAAAAATGACTCAGTTTGCTAATTCAATTGAATAAGAATTTTCCAAACAACTTTTGTGACCAAGCCCTATGAATTTGCAGAATTGCAAAGACATGCTAGAGAGTCAACAAAACTAGTGTGACCCACATTAAAAAATTCTGGTGCTGAGCAACCTTATATATCATAAGTCCACTTTCTTTCAATCACCTGCCTTTTCTCAGCTTTCAAGATAGTAGAGATCATATCTGCACCAATGAACAAATAGTAATAATGACAGCAGCTATTGTTTATTGAGTACCTACTGCATTCTAGGGACTATAGTTTGCACTTAACATACATTACAACATTTAAACTCTAAAGCAAGAATTACAACCTCAGTGTTGTAAGTGCAAAATGTTAGGCTTATGAAGACCATGTTTTTGCATCATGTACACTGTCCAACCAGCTCTGGTACAACGCGTATGGACCTAACGTCTTATAAGGACCACTCTACACACATCCTGCCGCCATCTCATCTGAACCTTATATATAATAGTTTCCAACTTAATACGCAAATCTTTTGTCAAGTTTTCATTATTCCCTTAAAAAAAAACAAATCAAAGCACATACTTAACCTGTCCAAGTCTTAGTGTCTTTATCTGTCAAGCAAAAAGAATAATATTTATCTCTCAGGGTTGCATAGAGAAAGCATATAATAAGAGCTCGGTGAGTTGAGGTCATTATTTTCACTGTACTTTAGCAACTGGCCTGCCTTTCCTAGCGGCTACCTTCCACACTCTCAAACCCCATGGACAGTCACCTGTCTCTGAGGGCAGGATATGGAGGTGGTCAGGCGAGAGGGAGTTTAGAGAGTTTGTCTGGGCAGAGGGGATACTGAGGGACACAGGTAATTTTTTTAATGATCTCAACAAGTTCTGGAAACCACATTGTCACCATGTGAATTAGTCCATCCTTCTAATTAAATTTTTGTGGTCCTCTGGATTCCTTGGACTAAGAGCTTCTGCTGCTGGGGAGGAGAGAGGAGACTGGAGAGAGAGAGAGCAAGACCTTCTGCAAAGTCACTCTGGCCACGGGCATTTAAGGTACCCCCAAGTGTTCAGCTGAGTGAATCCTTTATTATCCAAACAGAACACTGCACGGAAAGTCAGCATCTCACAGCAGTACCTTCTGCTGCAGGAAAATTCTTGCTTACTCATTCGTGGGTTGAAATCTACATTTGAATCCATGGACTCACAGTCTCTTAGATTAGGAAGATTTTATAGGTCACTTAATCGAAAAAAATAATTCTTTTTATACTTAGGAGAACTGGAGCTCACAATTAAGTGTTTTAGATAGAGCTCAACACAAGAACTCAGTTTTCCTTTTTAAATACGAAATTCATCTCAAGAGAGGGTTTTGCAGTCTTGGCACTACTAACATTTTGGGCCAGAAAATCCTTTGTTGTGGGTGCTGTCCTGGGCATTGTAGAACACTTAGGAGCCTCTCTCTACCCAATAAAGCCAGTAACAACCTCCCCGCACCCAGTATGACAACCCAAAAGTCTCCAGACATTGGAGTAAAAGTACCTTAGCAGAGCATCACACCATGAGATTTATTTAGAAAATCAAGTGAGATCATGAACATTGGATTTGTTTAGCAAACAGTAAAGTGCTGGACTTCCACTCGTGGTTATTATTAGATCCAGGAGCTCTGCCACTCGGTGGTGTGGTCACTGTTTCATGTTGGAAGTGCTTGGGCAAGAGTGAGTGAGATAAACTCCCAGGGTAAACATTAGAAAAATAAAAGCGTAGACTCCTTTTGGTTTTAAACTATCAATTCAACTCTGAATGCGTAAGACCTTGCTTCCATTCTGTCTAGCGTGCCCTCCCCACCCAACTGAGGCAGGCCCCTTCTCCAGCAGCCCCTCCTGGAAGTCTCTCTGAAGCTCTCTGAAGCTGGTTCTCAGGGTAGTTCCCATTCTCGGGGTGCCCCAGTTTCCTCCCCTGATGCTCACCACACAGAGTTATGACTATCTGTTTAGCCGCCAACCTCCCCCCATAAATGTGGATCTCAGAGAACAGCCTATGTGGTATTCTTTTTTCTAGACTTAGCCTGTGCAGGGCACAGTTTGGAAGGAGACCAGTGGTGGAATGATTCTGAAAAACAAAACAAATGGATGGGCTTTAGAGATATGCAGAGTCTATTTACTCTAAATCATCAACAGAGCAAAGGGCTCCCAAGCCAGGCAAAGACTTCCCTGTGAATCTGGCTGACTGAGGAGCAAGCCAGCAGGTAGCTGCGTAGAGTGCTGATTCAAAAGTATTCTGAAACATCCTTGAAAAAGAAAAAGTGTGTGGATTGACAGTTGATGAGATTAATCTATAAGAGTCTATTTCACAGAGGAATAGGTGGTTAGGAGGAAAGTTATGTTATTGGCAGGGTCAACTGCCAGACTTTCAGCTGCCTCCTTAGGAGGGCAGACCCCGATTTTCAGAGTGTTGTTTTGCTGAGAGGGAGACAAAGGCAGGCTGGGCCCTCCGAACACAGGGAGAAGCTGAGCACCTACCTCCCCAGGGCTCCTGCTTTCAGGCTTTGCCCTGTGTGGAGCTCAACTTCTCTGACATGCTGAGCATAAAGTTAAAGTAAATATCATTTTGAAGAGAAGGCAAGTGGTTGGCTTGGCCCCAGTGTTAATGTCATTGAGAGTACTCTGACAACTGAAGAAAGATGTAGGGCTTGTTTAGGAAAGAATTTCAACTATGAAAGGCCTGGGAAGAAACAGCTATGGAAGGAGACGTTGGAGTGGCAATCTAAGGCCCCCCCAGGGCCAGAGGGGGCCTGTTGGATGCCTAAAGCATCCCACCACACCCACGGTGAGCATGACTAATGCAAATGGGCGCATGAGGCCACACGCAGGTTATGGTATTGTCTGCCCTTCCTAGATTCCAGCTTACCCAAGATCTTGACTTCCTGGGTGGTTTGCCTACAGGGCACATATTGATTAAGCCAAAAAGAAGGGCTGGTCTCACAGCTCTGTTTCTCCTAAATGAACACCATTGTTCCTGGTTCATACACCTGAGTTAACTCAGTATGAATTGGCCTTCCCAAGGAGGATCAGCTCTGGGACCTTGGTAAGGTTGACTTTCCAGACCTGGGAAACTAAGGACCAGACCTGGGATTCCAGTGGTTCCATCGGCAAATACCAAGTGGTGGGGCCTTGTGACAGCCAGTCTCACTCTGCCACCCCCTCTGCCCTTGCCACGGCCTTTCTTCCCAATTTCTGCATGGAGTATCAAAATATTCTTCCTTGGGATCCAGGCCAACTCTTGCATAACAAATTGCAATTATTAACTCCTACGTTATGTCACAATAGCATCAGTTCAATCACAGCTTTCTCGCCAAGTAAGCGCTCCTGAATATAAGCATCATCGTTTTTCTACAGAAATCACTCCATCTAGGATGCCCAGACTCGGAGAGGGCAATGCATCTCCAAATTTGACAGATAGCCAAGACAGCTCACTTGAAATTCTGTCATTGGCAATCTTAAAGTGCCAGTCCTGCCCAGGATTCTGAGAAATGTTCTGCTTTTGTCATTTTAAATCTGTTCTTGCTCTACAAATAGGATGTATTCACTGGTAATTGACAAGTCTTAGAAAATACAAAAGAAAAACTTAAACTGACTAATGCGTTTTTAATACTTACAGGGAATAGACCATATGTGTGTATCTGGTCTGCCGCCTCGTGCTTGTTGGAGCGCTGAATGGGAAACAACAGTCACTGGGGAAAATGTCAGGCAGAATACTTTGCAAATAGCTCCCAATTTCACCTCTTGTGTAGTCAATTTGGAAGTGCTACATAAAGCTGAAATAAAATCATGAGTCTTTTACAAATACTGATGTGATCAAGGAAAGGGAGTGAATGTGGAGACCCAGAAACATCTTGTAAGTTCTGATCTCCTTGCTCACCTCCTGCCTCCTGTCCTCTTCTTTCAAAGGATGCTTGAATTGGTTTTCTCCCAAGCTGGGGATGGGAATAAAGGCTTCCTCAAAGAGCCTGTGTCACTAGCAAAACCATGTGACTAGTGCCATGTCTTCCTTGTCGGCTGCTGCCTGCGTTGTTGGGGACAGTAAGCTCTCTCCTCTGAGCTGTGCACACCCCGCTAAATCTGCAACCTGCACTGCCACCTTCGGCTCAGCACCTGCCACCGTCTGCAGAAAATCTTCGGAACTGCCGACCACCATGGAGTTGTCAGAGAAAATGGCCGTCCTTAGGAAAAATAAAGATCATAAAGCTCCAGTAGGGGGAATTTCACAAAAGTGCAGCCATATTTCAAAGCCAAACTACCTGAGATAAAGGCAGAAGAGCAGCTGCACCTCCCCAGTGATGGGACCTAGGATGAGGCAGACACATCTGTCAGCTCCTGTTTGGTTCCTGTACTACCCCTGCCAGAGTCCCCCGGCAGCAGTTGGTAAGCACTGCTAAAGCTGCCATTGCCTAGTATTACTTTCCTGGGGTGTGCCACACCATACTTTGTTGGGGAAATATCAGATTGTGTCAGGGACTATTTAAAATCTTTTTTCCCACAGAGCTCACACTAAAGAGTACATATTTGAATTCTTAAGATTTCTATTTTTGTAATAACACTTCCTTATACATTTTTTATTTTTATTTTTTAAATTGACTTTATTGGGGTGACATTGGTTAATAAAATTACAGAGATTTCAGGTGTGCCCTTTCATAATACATCATCTGTGTAAAGTATTTTCCCCACTGAGGAAGAAAGAAGGGCGTAGCCAGGAAGTGTGGAACAGCAAAAGCTTTATTTAGTAGAGCGCATCCTGGATGAGGTTCTCTGGTCCACGAGAGGGGCCAGAGAAGTCGCGCCAGCCTCCCCTGCCCAGCATTGGTAGGGTGGTCGGGTTGATATGACATGGCAAAATTTTATTGGCTGACAGTCGTTCTTTTTCAAAGGGCTCCTGGGAAGTTTCTTTTGGCGCGCATGGGTGTGGGCAATTCCAGCCAAAGTTCACGTGACCTTCCCCCATTACCAACTGACCTCACAATCTGTACACTGCACCATGCGCTCACAACTTATACATTAAATTTGGTCACTAACCTACAAGAGGTGAGTACTATATAAACGTAGACATGAAGATTTGTTACTACTGTCAACCGGTGTTCTTTGGCACCAATTCAACACCAATCCAAAGATGAAAACTTGATTCAATGCAGAACAGCTCAATGGCAATGCAGCATGGCTATGAGGTTGCCCTGGGTCCATGCCCTCTGCAGCTAGGCACCTCCCCTGCTCTGCCCCCAGGAGACATCTTCACCACAGAAAGGTAGCCTCCAGTCTCCAGTGAAAAAGGAAAGTGCACTGTCAGAGGGAGAGAGGAGCTGACTTATATAGACAAAAGTCCCTGCCCCTGGCCCCTGATTTGTTTGTCCTCATGCAAATGAAGACTCCAAATGCTCACAATTTGAATGGTCCAAAAGGCACTGTCCTGGTTGATCAGAATAAAGCCTGTCTGATTGGTTGGTGAAGAAGTACATAAGGATATGGCTGTACAGCTCTGATTGGATAAGGAAAGCCTCAGTCCTACTGGCTGAAATAGGATCCCAGGAGCTCCTTTATAAGGGCTGGCTCAGAGGGCAGGAACACAGTGCAGGCAGGCAGTTCAATGACGGCTTTTTCATGAAATGTCGTTTGTGGGAGAGTCCCCTCTGTAGAAATGGTTGCTGGGCTCTTTATATAAAAAATTTGTGCCCAGTTAGCCACCAGTATTTTAGTAGGTATCTTTCTTCTCCGGGTCCACACCAAATACTAGACTCAAAGACTATACCTGTGATTCTAATTCTTATTCTCTTCAAATCTTTAAATGGACCAGTCTAAGCAGGCAGAATGTACAGCTCTGTAATGGGGGTTCCCGGGTTCTAACATCTATAAAGGCCTCTGCTTCAAAGGTTTACCTGGAAATATCCAATTTGGGTCTGAGTACTCTTTGAGGATTACTGATGTCTGTATATTATGTAATGTGTGTATATACATGCATGCATATACACATACTTATGTGTGTGTCTGTGTATTAAACTATTGGGGGTTTTTGTATTCTCAAACAAAACCATAATAAAATAAAATATTTTCCCAGTCAAGTTTGGAATTTGGACAGCACTCACGAATGAAGATGGGGTGTGCTTGGCTCCAGGAACTAGGAGGCATAGAAAAGACTAGGTCCACTGTAGCTGCTTGCTGCTTGACCAGATTTAGTCAATGATGTTGCCACAAGCAAAGAAAGAATATATGCCATTTTCCATGAATGCTGAGCACCAGAAGAGGAGTTGAGATAGAACATCTGGTGGGTTGGGGTGGGGGAGGGGCAGGGGCACATGTGATCACTAGAAGACTCTTCTCTGTGGGGAGATGGAGCCTTTCTATGCTTCAATCACCAAATAATTGCAGCAGGCCTGGTGTGGTGCATGAGCACGCAGGTGAACAAGGCATGGGCCTGCTTGCCTTGTTTCCTCAGTAAAGGAAGACAAGAACAGGCAAACCAGTGTGGTGCAGTGTGGTGAGTCCGTGATAGCAGGAGCACAAAGGACTGTGGGAGGCTAGACGGGGCACCACTCCCACTGGGGAATCCAAGGCTAGACGAGGACACCAATCCCACTAGAGAATCCAGGGCTTTAAAGAGGACACTAGGAGTCAGGAGGTCACTAGATAAATAAGGCTGGCAAAGCATCACGGGCACCAGAGCAGCATGCCACTCACAGGAAGGGCTATGGCGCCGCATGTGATCCGAGCTGTATGTCCAGAGTGACGGTGCATGTGAGGAGGGATAAGAGAGGGTTTGTAGCAATGATCATGGGTTGGTCATGAGGCTTTCCTACTAGTCATTAGGCCATGAGGGGAGGGGCAGCATGGAAACACTGTCAGCATTTTAAGCTCACATTTATGGGCACGATCAGATTGCATTTAGGACAATCCGCTAGCAGTGGTACCCGGTAGACCCAGATCTGTGTGAGAATAGGAGACCATATGCGATTGGTCTGCAGAGACGTGTTGAGGGCTTGAAGTAAGAAGGCTGGGCTGGAGGGTAGAGGAAAGCAGCTGTGAGTGTCATGTGTGAGCCGCAGTGTAGTGCAGCTGCCCAGCCTTAAGCCCTGTCCCCAGGAGGTCCTTCACCTTGGCCACAGTGACTGATTCCAGGCATGAGCACATGACTAACGCTGGACCAGTCAGAAGGTTCACTGAGATATTTCAACCTTGACCTGGAGAAAAAAAAAACCTCCATCCATCAGGACCCAAAGCAGCCTGGGGCCTTTTTCCCCAGTGAGAAGTAGCTTCTCTACAGTGAGTGAGAATCAAAGCAACACAAAAAAGAGAGAAATAGAGGTTCAGAGAAAGAAAACAAACTCTGATCCCAGAGTCTCTAATCCCAGGTGTTCAGAAAGCCAACCCAACTTTGGATATGATAGATGGTCCAATTATCCTTTCTTTTTTGCCTCAAATTTCTTTGATTTGAGGTTAGTCATTTGCAATTTTGAGGTTCTTAAGTAAAACAGTGGGAATGAGAGGCAGAGGGACAGATTGGAGCTATCTGGAAAAATGGAACTACAGTGAGTCTAATATGAACTAGATCAGGGGTTGGCAAACTTTTAATGTAAAGGACAAGACAGTAGTAGCCTTTGACGGCCTTATGGTCTCTCTTGCAACGAGCAGTTCTGCAGCTGTAATATGAAAGCATCCAGACAAACATATAAATAAATGAACGTGACTCTGTTCCAATAAAGCTTTATTTACAAAAAAAGGTGGCAGATCAGATTTAGCCTGCAAGTCATAACTTTTCAACCCCTAGCCTACAATGGACCCCTTCTTCTGTTTTAAACCCAATCTCAACTAAGCACTCCTTGGCTGCCAATCACATTTTCCAGATTACCTTCACATTAGGGGAGGGCACACCCTGGATTGAGGACATTGTCATCATCTTACTTGGGGAAGGACATCTCCAACTGTCCGTTAAAGTCAGCATCTATTTTGTGCACTTCTCTTTTAGTGCACCAATGAATGTTTGGCTACAGTGTTAGCTTCCTGTGGATGCAGGAGTCAAGTCCAGGTTCTGGCCCTCAAAGCTTGGGTACCTGAATCCTTGTGATATTAAAGCCATTGAGGTAATGCCCCCCAGTTAGGCAGCCTGCCCATTCTTCCTAGTCTCCCCTCTACTGCACAGAGGACCACCTCCCCCCTTGCAGACATTACAACTGCAGTGTAACAGAAACAGCAGTCTCTGTGACTCCATCGGGAGCAGCAGCATTAAGAAGTGGCCGATACCCATTTCCAGCTGCAGCTGAGTTTACCCCTGCCTTCTCCTTTTCACACTTTCTATTCTATCTTAATGCTTCTTACCTTCTGTTCACCCTGTTTCCAACTGCTAAAATGTACCAGATGCTAAGTTTTTCACTTTGAGCACATCGCTTAGTTTCCCTAATACCATTTTGCTCATCTGCAAATAGGGGAACTAATCTCTATCTCACAGGGTCACTCAGACAGTGAAATTAGATAACAAACATGACCATGTCTACGGTGTCTCCGGCCTGCGGTAGATGCACGCAACGTGACCCTGGAAGGCAGAGGGGTCCAGGGTGAATTATGCAGCTTTTGTGGCCCTTGAGTTTCTTCCCAACATGGAGAGGTGCTCAAAAATTATTCATTCAATTAGCTGTTCTGCATGTGTGACCTGGGATCTGTGGGAACAGGATCGATTCCTAGCAGGAGGGATCCTGGGAGGAGAGACCAGGCCAGGGTGTTTTATAAATAACTGCAGTAACAGATGAGTGGAGTTAGATATTTTGTCAACATAGAAATCAGTTTTCCAAAGCAAGTTTCCCCATCTGAGGATGGCACCCTTAATTTTTACAATTAAAAATACCTGCCATATGTTAAACTCTCTTTGCAGCAGCTTGGAAGTGAAACTACACAGTCTCTGAAATCCTTGGCTATACAGACAAGTGGAATTAAACAAGTCAGGACACATGGATCCTGTCACCGGGTCCTGGCTCTCAGGGAGCCGGGCAGGGCACTCCTCACTCTGGACCCCACTTCTTTGGATGTAAACAAAGAGCATGAGTCAGGGATGCCTCCCCTCTCTGTCTAGTCAATCTCTGACTAAAATATGGTTCATAGAGACGGGACTGGAGGAGAAAATGGCTTTCAGAGGAAATTGCCCACAGAGAGGCATCCCAGCAATGGAGTACAGGGGTGGGCATGTAAGTGTTCAGGGGAAGCAGGGTTCAGAAGAGCAGGAGGCTTGGGTTTGGGTTAGCAGTGACCCACCAATAAATACAACCCAGATGCCTTGTCGGTGACCATGTGATAGATACAGTGGCCTCCAGAGTCAGGCAAATCTGGGTTCAAATCCCAGGTGAGCCACCTATTTGCTTTGTGAACTTTTGCAAGGTATTTATTGTCTTCAACCTCAGTAAAGTCATCTGTAAAACGGGCATAATATAATACATAACTTCTAAATTGTTTATGATGAGCAATGAGTCCTGAATGACATTTAATGCACTGAGACAGCCATTCAACAATGACCCTAAACCCCCCTCCTGGCCTCTACAAGCCATTCCTCTCCCAGAGAAGCCAGGCTCTCGGTCTCTGCCCAAAGTATTCTCAACTGGAATTGATTGCTGTGCTTCTCAGCTTGTGGAATTGCTATTTCTTCAAGAAATAGTTCCTCAATCTCAACTATCATTTGATCCATTCACCACTCATTTATACAAAACATACATTGGCTATCTATTGTGTCAAAAACCACGCTTGTTCCTAAGGAGACTGATCAGCAGTTCCGGCTTCTGAGAGTGCTCAGTCTGATGGGAGACAGGAGTGTGCGGTCACCTCCTAAGTACCACAAAGTAAATGCCACAATAGAAGAAGGAAGCATGTGTAGATTATCATGGTGGGAGGTAACTCTGCCGGAGCTGGCTATGGGAGATATCACCCATTTCCCACAGCATCTTGTAAGCTGCTGGTCAGCAATTAGCTGGTTACTAGAACTGTGCATGTGCCTGAGGCTCTCGCTTATAGATATGGGAACTCGTGATGTTTGCCGTGTGTCCCCAGATCCCCAAGCATAAGACCTGAGATGGGGTAGAATGTTCTATCTTCAGTGGTCAAAAAGTCCGTGGGGACTAAGTGCTAACAGCCTGGTACTTGGTTGACACTTGGCCACAGCCCACTTCCAGGTCAACATCAAAGAGATCATGGTTGAATTAGCAACAATATTTAGCAAAAAGAGCCAATGTCAATGGCAGGAAGGAAACACACCCTTTTCTTTTGTTTCAAACGGCAAATCCGTGGGTTTTGTTTTCATCATTAAGAAAGAAGATGGACCTGAACTCCAGCTTGGATGATTTCACGCCAGATTTGACACAGACAAGGATGAGTTGTATTTATGCAGCTCTGGGTCTGGTGTCAATGTGTACCCAGAATGACACCTTTCACAAATGTGTCAGAGCAAAAGCAAGTCTGAGAAGACTCTTTGGGCTCACAACACTTCTTTGAAATATCTCTGAAATTGATTAAAAAAGAGAGAACCATGAAATGTTTTCAGCCCTAGTCATTAGAAACATGGTCATGTGTACAACGGTTCATAATTTACGAAGCATTTCATACACTTTTTCATTTGAGCCTCAAATTTATGAAGGACTAGTATCCCCATGTCACAGGAAGTGACCCATGGGCAGCTGGAGTGATAGGTGAGAGCTTTCACAGGTCTACACCCCAGGCTGTGTCTGCCAGCCAGGAGGCACTCCTGTGTGCACGGTGCGTGCAGGAGGTGCCCCTGTGTGCACGATGTGTGCAGGAGGCACCCCTGTGTGCACAGTATGTGCAGGAGATGACCCTGTTTGTGCATGAAACATGCAGGAGGCATTCCTGTGTGCTTGGTACGTGCAGGAGGCGCCCCTGTGTGCACAGTGCATGCAGGAGACGCCTCCGTTTGTGCGTGGAACATGCTGGAGGCGCGCCTGTGTGCACAGTAAGTGTACAGGAGGCACCCCTGTGTGCACGCAGTGTGTACAGGAGGCACCCCTGTGTGCACACAGTATGTACAGGAGGCGCCCCTGTGTGCACAGTGCATGCAGGAGACGCCCCTGTTTGTGCATGGAACATGCAGGAGGCATTCCTGTGTGCACGTGGTACATGCAGAAGGTGCCCCTGTGTGCACAGTGTGTACAGGAGGCACCCCTGTGTGCACAGTGTGTACAGGAGGCGCCCCTGTGTGCATAGTGCATGCAGGAGACGCCCGTTTGTGCGTGGAACATGCAGGAGGCATTCCTGTGTGCACGTGGTACATGTAGGAGGCACCCCTGTGTGCACGTGGTACATGCAGGAGATGCCCCTGTGTGCACAGTGCATGCAGGAGGCACCCCTGTTTGCATGTGATGCATGCAGGAGGCGCTCCTGTGTGCATGCAGCGTGTACAGAAGGCACCAAGGTCCCAGCTTCCAGTGATGCCCAATTCCACCTGAGCCTACAGAGTCTTTGACTCTTCACTGGAACTTCGAGTTCCAGTTTCACACCCATGCAGTCCCTGACAGGCCACCATGGAGACCAGGGGATGCTGACATTCAGGGACAAGGATAGAGGCCATCAAGACCTAGAAGGCCTCACATGAAGAGAGAAGAGGCCTTCTCTCTTGTGTCATCTCAGGGGTCAGAAGGACCCAGGAATGAGCAGCAGGTGGGTAAGGCCAGCCTGCACCTGGAGAAGAGCCCTCTTCTGCGCTGACACTCAGAGCTGATCGCCTTCAAGGGTGCCGAGCCCACCGCCACTGAGGGCCCCGGGCAGCATGGAGCGGAATCTTGCTGGCAGGCGAAGGAGGGGGTTCGAGCTTCAGCTGGGCCTGGGCCAAATGACTCTTTAAATCCAACTGTCTAAGTAGACTTCTGTGGTCCTTTTGATAAATCCTATTGTCTCCCTGGGTCTGTTAGTCAGAGCAGGTGTCATCAGAAAGCATTCCACTCATCTTGAGGACATGGGCTGGTTGGCAGCAAGCCCATGCTTTCATGTACACATTCTCTCTCTCTCTCTCTCTCTCTCTCTCTCTCTCTCTCTCTTACACACACACACACACACACACACACACACACACACCTCCTTCCTTTCCCCCAAGTCGTTAAGAATTGGATGCTGGGTACTTTCAAGCCCATCACACCCATGTGTAGTAATACAGCTCACAAATTCTATTGAAAATATGCCAAGCCCTGGTTCACATACACTTCTCCTGCTTTAAAACTAATCTGTATATCTGTTTTCAATGTAACCTGCATCTTATCCGCTCTGTAAATTTTATAACATGAATCAAATGATAATCCATGTCTACATCTACCACACAGGAAATTGGTGTCGTGATGCCATGATAGTTGTACCTCTACCAAAAGCCCGTTGTATGTCAGGAACCACACCAGAGACTTCACGTACATTTCCCTGATTCTCATCCAAAGCCACATTACAGATTTTACAGGTGCTCACAGAGGTTAACTTGTCTGACCGGTTGTCTGACTTCAGATCCCACGCAAATCCAACTCCGGAAAGGAAGCGCTATTTCTACCGACAGCACTGGCTGACAGTAATAGAGCTGGGATTTGACCCTCAGCCCGTCTGACCCCAACGCTGGTGTTATTTCCCACTGCCACCTGCTGCCACAACACATCCCTCAGTGTGCCAACCAAAGTCTGGGCTCCACGTTTCACGTACAAAAGGTAACTTTTATTTCAGAGTTGCTGTGGGCGGAGGAAATATAACCAAGGACGGAGGTCCCAACACCAGGTTGTACGGTTATTTATTACAAACGTTGATTTTTTTTCTCTTTCCATTATTTACTTGTTCAGGGACCTAGAAACAGGTAAGCCGCCCTGGTGACTCAGCAGTTATTTAAATAGGACAGTGCGGGGATTGTGTATGCGGGCGGCTGTAATTGAAACCATTCGTACCATGCACCAATATTTCAAGAGCAATACAACCCAATTCTCTGACCCATGAATCAGGGTTTTCCCCGTGAGCAGCATGAAAGATTGGGGCCAGGGAGGACTGGAAGGAAGATTTCTCTTATACACAGCTTTTGCAGAAGAAAGCTGACAAAGAAGAATCTAGATGACTGGATTTTTAATTGTTAATAAGAATAAACTAAATGCATGGCATTAGCTTTTCTTATGAATTGAGTAGTGCCTAGAAAACGTGCTGCATGTTTTCTCAGTTTCTGAAAACAGTCCCGTGCCCCTCTGGACACTTGTCCTGGCCCCTGCAACTCTGCGTCTTGCAACTAACACACTCAGCCCTTATTATTTATGTTCAAGCAAGATGCGTTGTTAACAAAGTCATTCCCTTGCAAATTCATGTTAATCTTCTTCTAATTCAAATGCAGTGATTTCAATTATGGTGTCCCTGGCCACAGATCTCATCTTTGGGGAAATTTACATCATAGGCTTTGATCTGAGCAAAGCTGACACTCCCATATGGCACCAGATGGAATACTTTCTCACCTTGACCCTCAGTGATCTCATCTGAAAACTGATCAGAAGCAAATACCCCAATGGGGGTTAAGAGAGGAAAGGAGATGACGACTATTAATAGAGGCCTGGTTAATAGGTGCTCAGCAAATGTGATCTCTGCTCTTTCTTTACTCTGTGATGAAAGGTGCAACGGACATTTTGGGGTCTCAATGTTGGTTCCCGCATCCATATCTGAATGCGAACAAACTATTCGTGATTGGCATCTTTCCCCACCCTGGAGGGGGGCTTGCCCTCTTGTTTTTTTAATGCATCATCAGAATATCCTTCCCACACTGGGCACCTTTATTTCAGACTCTTTGCAATTGTTATCTTATTTAATCTGGTCCAAACAATACACTGTCAGGTTGTTGATATTATCTTCATTTTACAAATGAAGAAACCAAGACTTGCAAAGGACAGGTGGCTTGTCTTCAGTCAAACAGATGCAGGTAAACTAGAGAGCCAAGCACCAAACCCAGGCCTGTCTGGCTCTAACCTATGCCTACTGCTGCAGACATCTTCACTCCAGCACAGTGGTTGTCAAATGGGGTAATTGTGTTTGGAGCCATTGAACAATGTCTGGGGATACTTTCATTCCCATGCTGGGGGTGGGGGGGACAGTGTTGAGGACATCCAGTGGGCAGAGACCAGGGTTGCTGGTAAACGTGTTACAACGCACATCCCGGCCCCACACCACAAAGAATTATCATCTGGCTCAAAAATCTCAACCGGGCTGCTATGGAAAAGCCCTGCTCTAGCACTTACCAAAATTTGTCTTATTTTAGTATAAGGGAATGTAATATCATATGTCTGCAGTCAGACCTTCATTCTTATTGATGTGCAGGTACCAGAAGTATTTTATTGTCACAGTCTTCTGCAAGGCAGCAATTTTGCCACAGCGTGTTACATGTTCCTACTGTCCGTTTTACTCATTTCCATAACACAACATCTATTGTCTCATTGTTTCCATGGTAAAAGATCAATCTATTGTTTGCTTCAATTATTTTTCGCTTGTTCATGTTATTTTAAAAACATTTCTAAAAATGAAATAGCCAAGGTCAAATCTAATATATTCTTACCTCTTTTTCTCTTATTTATTTTTTCCTACATAAAATGTCTAACCTGCCACAGAATTTAAACAATTCACAGTATCTCTAAAGTGTGTGCTGGCTCTAAGATATGGTAGAAGGAATTATTTATAAAATAAAAATGTTGTATTTGATCGGGTTCTTAGATATCTGGTTCACTTTCCACCTCCACCTGACACAGAAGGAAACAGAGTATTATGTGTTGGAATCCATGGGAGTCCGAAAGACCAGAGTAACAGGCTTTATTGAAAGGAAGAAAGGAACCCTGCCGGGCACTTCTCAGGGGAGAAGAGCACTGGTTACAGACTTGGGCCGAATTATATAGTGTTTGGGAGAGCCTGAGGGGATACTGAGGCAAAAGTTCTGGTATGTCCAGAGTGCTCCTCCTTGGGGGGCTTCAAGCATGTGGGTGTTGAATCAAAAGTCCTGGTGTGTCCAGAGCCCCTCCTTGGGGCAGCTTGCCAGCTTTCTGGAATTCCTCTGTCTCAGGGTCAATAGTCCAGTAAGGGTGAGGTCTAACAGATAAGTGGAACATCAAGAGGGCAGTTTGGAATTCACGTATCTATCATTTCTCAACTCTGTGGTTACATATAAAAGAAAGGCAGTTATTAATTTTATAATATACAGTAAGGGGTGATGAGGAGAAAGGGGAGGAAAAATTGGAAAATTATTGTTTCTTCTGGAGAGAACTCAAGAAGAGAACCTTGCCAAGCCAAGTCCCTCATCCAGTTAAGGAGGTCGTCAGTTTCCATGCTGTGAGGTCTGAACCAGGAGATGTCCTCAAAAACCTGAGTGAGGAAGTAAAAAATTTTGCGAGGTAATAATTGTGAATTGTTTGCTGTGAGTGCCAAGTAGACAGAGTGACATGGTGATACATGGTCTCCTGGATGAGCCTCATGAGACGTGCTGGTCTGGTTCCTCTCGAATTTTAGAGACAGGGAACCTGTTGGTGTAAGTTTTTAGAAGGACTGAATATGTGTGGTTAAAAGGAAGGGGGTTTGGAAAACATTCAGGAGGGAACTTCTCAAGCTGAGGGGCAGCTTCTTCCTGCTGTCATCCCTACCTATTTGCTATTTCCCTCATGAAGTTCTCCTTGGGGTATTGGGGAATAGGAGTGTAGGAGCATTTGATTGTAGGTAATCCTAGAGATTTCTCGCATCCGGGCCTGTAGGAACTTGATAAAGTATTTGGATAAGGAGGGTTGTATAGCGGGGGTTAAAGTTCTTCCATGGTAAAGTCAGAGATATTTTTTCCTGGCAGCCCTGGGGAGAGCAGTTAGCTTGAGTTAAAAGAAATGTTTCATGTTCGTTTGTAGGCTCTTCTTCAGCCAAGAAGACCCAGCAATCTTGTCCCCTTACTATGTGAAGGGTAAAAAGACTGAGAAGCATTAAGAGGTGAATGCTATTCATTCTCCTAGTTCTTCAGGGATATGGGAGAGCTTTAGGGTTAGGGGACCTGTAGGGGTTGAAAGATAGGATTTAGGAGGCTTGCTGATACAGTGTTTCAGATTTTTCTGTCTTGCGAGGGCAGGTTTCAGGGTTGGTGTGTAGGGTTAGGTAGATTTTTCCAATTTTCTGATTGGCAAAGGTCTGCATGTGGTTCTGTAAGAAACTAGTGAACAAATGTAAGAGGCAGGGTCCAAAAGTTAGAAAAATAAATAGGAGAGTGAGTGGACCAATGAAAGGCAATAGTCAAGATACCCAGTTTGTCTGAAACCACTGATTCCATGTTTATGAATTCTCTGGGCTTCAGAGAGAGAGAGAAAGAGGGTAGGAATAAGACAGGGAAGTGGCCAGTCCCCCTGCCCCTAGACCTATTTTTGTAGAGATTTTTAAAGCAACAAGAAGAGAAATTACCTGTATAGCTTGTTTGGTTCTTAGATTGACGAGTAATGTACTAGGAATTAAAAGAGGCTCATGGGGTAGGATTAGGTTGATATTTGGGGTGAGATAGATTAGGGTACAGGTTTCTGTCCAATAAGTAAGAAGACACATATAGGTGTTGGTCCCATATGAGTAGAAAACCCCTGATTGGGTGAGGCAGGCTGAGAGGTGAATAGAGACTAGAAGGACAAGAGGTCGGTTTTGTTTCTCTGTTTCTGAGCTCCAGATGGTCAGGGTGGAGGAAAGAGTCACCCTTAGCAGCGGTGGGAGTTATCAGGATCACGGTGGGTGGACCTGTCCACGTGAAAGACAGTCCTTGGGTGATGTACTGCTGGAAGCACCTCTTGGACAGTCTTTGAACAGTTTGCTAAGTAAACTATAAATCCTGCAAGTACTTACGGAAAGGGTGGTTACATTTCTATACTTTGCATTAGAGTTTAGGTCCCAGTGATCACTGCTTCTAGCTGGAATTAGCAGCAGGTCCCAGCCCACAATAGGTATGGGGCATTGAGACAAGAGGAATAAAGGAGATACTATACATTAAATAAAGCAACAAAATCAAACTGTCAATACCCACAGTAGAGATCTTTGAGGGATAAATAAAACTCAAATATTCAAGCTAGGCATAGTAGATGGCCCTTGTGTTTACAAGAAATAAGATTAGTTTATCTACTATTTGGAAGAAATACCTTAGGCTCCTGAACAATGTCCTTGGGCCTTCAGTGGCAATTCCCAGCATGCTGGGCAAGGTCAGGTCACAGGTAGCTGGAGCAGGGCTAGAAGAGACTGAACCCTCCCTCCATGGAGCAAGGGGGCAGCTTACCTTCTCATGTCCCTCTTTCCACAGTACAGACGTGTCAACCAGTGGGGCTGGGAAGCCTGGCAGGCTTCAGTTCAATGACCTTTCTTTCCACTCTTGAAGTAGGGCCCTGATAGAATCCTATGAAGCCCTTTAGGGTGCTGGAGCCAAAAGCTGGTATTTCCTGACCTCTTTTGGGCCTTATTTGCCTTTTCTGCTACTTCCTTGGCCATTATAGACCTTAAAAGCCATGCTCAGAAGATCTCACTAAGGGGTTTGACTAAGAGAGCAAAATTGGAAATCCAGTGTTTAAAGAAGCCTATTAGACTGAGGAGAGAAAGGCTTTGATTTGTGATGGTAGGTGGTTGGAGACTGCAGAGGGTCTGAGTTCAATCTAGGGTGAGTCCTCAGGTGATGGGGGTTAAGGCGATGCCTAGATAGACTACGGACTGAGAGTGAAGTTGAGCCTTAGCAGAGAAGACACGATATCCCTTCATGGTGAGGAAATTAAGAAGGGTGGCAGTGTGTCTCCTTGAGGCAGGCAGGGAGGGCTGCAGAGGAGTAGGTTATTTACATATTATAAGAGAGTACTGGTTTTGAGATTGTGTGCTGTTAAATCCTGAGCTAGTGCCTGCTGAAAGAGGTGTGGGCTGTTTTTGATCCCCTGGGATAAAATAGTCTATGTAATTTGCTGGGCTGTATTAGTGTCCAGGTCAGTCCAGGTGAATGCAAACAGAAAATAAGAGTCAGGGTGTAGAGGAATGTTAAAGAAGGCATTCTTAAAGTCTAGGACCCTGAAGTGAGTGGTGTTTGAGGGAATGTGTGACAGTAACTTGTAGAGATTAGGGACTACAAGATGGAGGGGAACTATTGCCTCATTGATTATGCATAAGTCTTGTACGAGGCGATAAGCCCCTGAAGGTTTTTGAACAGGAAGGATGGGGGTATTGCAGGGAGAGTCTGTGGGGATGAGAAAACCTGGTTTAAGAGGTGGGTAATTACTGATTTAAGGCCTTAGGAACAGACACAGTTACACATTAAACAAAGACTTTAGATACACATTATGAATTAAGGAATTTAAATGAGCGCACTTTACTTGTTTCAATTAAAATTATACTAGAGATATTTTCTGACAAAGAGACAAGACGGATTACTTACTCACATAACTTAATATTCTGGGTTTTTTTTTTTAGTTTTTCGAGGTGGCAGGGAGTTGTCAGCATAGAGGGGAGGAAGAGAGAAAGCAGACAGATGGACAGTGTGAGCAGCTGGATGGAAAGGAGGGTCAGAATCTGCAAGAGGAGGAGGAGGAGATTAAAGTGCCACATGGTCAGAGAAGTCAAAAAAGATTTAGAGCTCTGAGGTGAGGGGAGAGGGCGAGGAGGAAAGAGGCACAGTCACAGTTTGTAAGGAGGGAGAAGGGGTCGGAGAAGAGACAGGCACCACAGCCAGAGCCACAGCTTCTAAGGAGGGGGGAGGGATTTAAGAACACAGTGGAGAAGGGAGGGGTCCCTGGCCAGCAGGGGAGGAGAAAGAGAGGGTTGGGAGTCCGCAAAGAAGGAAAGATTAGGAGCGGAGGTTTCTCTGGCCAAAAACGGCCTGCGTGTAGAACAGAAGACACAGAAATTAAGGACAGGAGAGAAGGGAGAAGAAAAGCCTGCATGTAACGAATTTCTGATGCCCTCTCCGTCTGGTGGCAGAAATTGTCAAGATCTCTTAGGATATTGTAATGGTAGTAGAAAGCAACCTGGCTAGGCACTTAGACTTTTGAGGAAGTCCGTAGAAGCTAGCCACTCGGAGTAGGAACCTCCCAAACTGTGATCTTCAGAGAGTAGGGTGAGTCTCTGAGGCCGGAGATTGGGAGGAGCCCATGTTCCGAGGGTAGCCTGGCTGGATGGTTTGGACTGAGAGGAGCCACAGTAGAGGAGACTGTTGAGAGAAGGGGGCATCCCCGCCTCCAGTCACAGTTCCAAGAGGAGAAAATCTCCGTAGAAAGAGAGTCTCAGACAGGAGGTCGTCACCCCAAGGCTGAGATCCCGGGACATAGGAGAGTGGCCTGGCTAGACACGCCTAGACTTTTGTAGAAGTCCATAAAGGAGTGGAGGCAGACCACCCGTAGATATGGGGTCCGAAGTCAAAACCGTCCAACCAGGAAGGGGTGTTTTTAGAAAAAAATTTGGAGGCCAACCGGGGAAGAGAAAGGGAGAAACTCCTTACCTTCTGGTCCAGCAGGGGTTCAGGACAGGGTTAGACTGCTGGCCAATCAACCTACAATTACACATCCAACAGAATCAAGGAGTAAGCCCAGGACGAGCTGCCGCTGCCCATTGCTTCCCTGGTTGTAAGTTTGGACGGCAAAGAGGGATCGTCCAGGCAGTTAGTACCCTGTCCCGGGTTTCTGCACCAAATGTTGGAATCCATGGGAGTCTGAAAGACTAGAGTAACAGGCTTTATTGAAAGGAAGAAAGGAACCCTGCCAGGCACTTCTCAGGGGAGAAGAGTGCTGGTTACAGACTAGGGGCAAATTATACAGTGTTTGGAAGAGCCTGAGGGGATACTGAGGCAAAAGTTCTGGTATGTCCGGAGCTCCTCCTTGGGGGGCTTGCCAGCTTCTTGGAATTCCTCTGTCTCAGGGGCGATAGTCCAGTAAGGGTGAGGTCTGACAGATAAGTGGAACATCAAGAGGGCAGTTTGAATACACATATCTATCATTATGTTAGGTAGGCTGTGATCTACCCAGAGTTAAACAGCTAATTGACTCAGGGCAAGAATAAGATCACAGGTATTTTTACTACTAGGCTGGTGCTTTCTTCATTGGGCACTTGGGAAGTCATGTTGCAAAATTTAATCAATATGCACATGCTTGGGCATGCACATGGCTCAGGGGACGGGTGGAGCAGGCACAGTGCACCCATGCATGCATGCCAACACACACATACACACACACACACACACACACACACACACACACTTAATTGTATATTTTCCATCCTTATCTTTTAGAAGGTTTCAAATCGCCATGAGTTAACTGTTCTATGTAAGGGTTTAGAGGGAAGAGGAACTTTGGACAACCTAGAGTTCACAATGAGAGCTTGAGATCTACAATCCAATCACCCCATACATCTGAAGCCCCAAACTGATTTCTCAGCATTCAATAAGCCTGACATAACATGCTTAGAGCAACTGTGGACTACTCGGCATTTCCCTTCCCCTGCACCTCCCCACACCGTCTCCAGGGCTTCATTTATTAAATGTAAATAGAATTTATTGTCACCTGGCTTAAAACACTTTAACTGCCTCCCATTTCCTAAGTGAGAGCTAAGATCCCAGCACAGCATAGAAGATTATCTTACCTCTCTAGACATCACAAGGGAGAGACATGCTCTCATTCATGATGTCTACGAGCTTCCCAGAGGATTGCCCTGCACAGACCTGGAACAAGTTCCTCCAGGCCTTCTACCTGGCCTCCTGGGCTAGTTCCATGCTTCTTCCTCTCTAGCGTGCTGACTGCTGCTGACCTGGCACCCCATTTTGTATCACAGGGAGAGACACCATTCTCCTTAATTTCCCCATAACACAATGCAGACTACAGTTATGTCAAAAAGACATACTAAAGACCCAAGGATCAAAGAGACAGAGAAAATAATTTAGCAGCTTCTAGAAATGGCAACTCTAAGGCCCAATGGCACAAACTCAAACTCAGAATCTTCACCTGACCCCTGCTTAACTTCTTGTCCCGACATCTCCACCTTATCCCAACACACTGTCTAGTCATCTCCACACCAATGAGTTCAGACCTCAAGTAGACAAATGTCTCAGTCCGCTCAGGCTGCTGTAACAGAATGCCATGAACTGGTGACTGCCAGCAAGGGAAACTTCTGTCTCTAGTTCTGAAGGCTAGGAAATCTAAGATCAATGAGTAAACAGAGTCAGTGTCTGTGAGGACCTGCTTCCTGGTTGATAGATAGCTGTCTTCTCCTGTGTCCTCACAAATCCCATTCTTAAGGGCTCCACCCTCATGACCTAATCACCTCCCAAAGTTTCACCTTTTACTCCCACCACACTAGGATCTAAGACATCAGTGTATAAACTGGAGGTGGGAGGGATACAAACATGCAGTCTACACCAATATGGTTCTTGGCTACTTCCAAGAACCATAGCCACTTTTGCTCCAGGAGAAGTCACAGTGGATGACCTATTTCCCTCTCCACAGGTGCAATACGACCACCATCCTCACCCCAAATAGAAAAATGACACTTGTTTGCAGTCTATTTTCTAACATTTGGATTGCCCAGTCTCCAGAGCACGTCTCATCAGAACTCTGTCGAACTCCTGCAGCTATCTTTCCTCCAGCCTGAGATGTGCATGGCCCGAGCCTCCCCCTGCTCCGTGGGAAACAGACCTTCTTTTCCACACTTCTCATTTCACAGATGACAAAAACAAAGCCGGAAGGGGCTTGCCCAAGGCACCCAGCAAGTCAGCAGCAAAGCCAGGTCAAGACCTCAGGCCGTCCCCAGTCTAGTCAGGTACTCTTTCTTTTAATATGCTCTTGAAACCTCAGTAATGAGATATTTTAATTTTATATGAATATAAAGACACACATGAGTCGTCAGCAAGTGAACAGATAGGAAAACCCCAGGAAGCACTGAAGATATGGGAGCTGAATCTGGGTCACCATACCCCTCGGGGACCTATCATTCCTTGGCCACAAACATAATCACTAAACTAGGAAGGTAAATTTCAATGGCAGGAGTACAGTACACACTGTAATTGATTTAGCAGTTGTATTTAGAGACTGTTAATAATGCATGTAAGATGCTGAATATTACTTTTCACATTATAAATATTTAAAAGCATCTAGTTTTTAATAGCACAAGATATTAACACAGTGATCAGCTCATTTAAATGACTACCCACTGCTTACATGCAGCCCAAGGAAAGATAACATCTCCAATACCTGATATGATCAGAAGAGTGACATTCTGAAGTGGAAAAGTGAGGTTCATTCTGAGACGCCCTAGAGTGAAATAGTTTTATTTCAAAGTGAACTGTTTCCCTTGCCACAGAAGCCATCGAGACTCCGTGTATGTCGTGCGCACATAAATCTTCCACGTGATCTCCAGGGTTGCCTGCCTGCTTTGCAGCTTTTCTATGGTTTTAATGGCAATAATCAAGCTAGAAATTTCTTTATTTTTATTTTTTTGGCATTTTGAAAGTTAAAGAAGCTTTTGCATCTTTTTAAATACCAATTTAGTTTCAGGTTTATAAAAGAAAAAAAACAGAAAAATTAACAGCTAGCGTAGTGCTAATTAGAGCTAATTATACATTTTGATTGAGTGGTCTGGTTCATAAAGTGAGAGCACATACCACTCTGTCACAGTGGACACCATCCACATCACTATTTAGGTGACCTCTTCTGGCTGGGACAGTCCTTGCTCTCAATGTCTAATGATTAATCAAATCAAAAGACAGTTGAATTAAGTCAATATATAGCAACGCTTTCTAGAGAAGAGTCCTATGTTGTCAATAAGTTGGAAGAAATACAGAGGCAGCCAAGATCCAGCCACAGAAGCCAAACACACTTGACTTAGGACTCTAGAACCACTATTTATTACCAGCCGTGTGACCTGAGTCAAGCTGCAAGTCTTCCCTGAAGCTCAGTTTTCATATTCACGAACTGGAGGCAATAATATCTATACTCGATGGCTGTCAGGAGGATTAGAATAAATATATGCCCTGTTGACTACTGTCTGACATTACCCATCAATCATGTTAGCTAAATTAAGAGGAAGTGAATGGCTCTAGCAATCAGCAGGATCATCAGGAAGACTGTTTATACCACCTGATGCACTTCGGTATCACATACAAAGAAAAGGTTTAAAGTTTTTATTAATCTGGAAATTAAACTTTGCATAACTAAGAGCCCTTTGCTTTATGTTTTAAAAGCTTGCCAGATGTGAAAAGCCATGGAAACCCAAAGACCAAACTAGCTTGTTATGTCCCAGATATCTAAAAGCATGGGTGGTCACACATCGCCTGCCACAGACTGTGTTGTATAAAGATAAGGGCGGGGTCGGAAGAGTGTCGTGTACAAAAGACAAATAAGAATACCAGGTGCATCATGCAGTCAGCTCTCCAGTCTGCAGGTGTTAGAGATCAGCCTATGGACAGCAGGGGACAAGGCTGGGAGAAGCATCTGAACTGAGGGTGAAACACGAGTCAGCAGCTGAGACGGGAAGCACCTTCAGGGACATTATTTCAGGTACCTGCCACCTCCAAGGTGAGTGTGAAGGGACCAGCTAACAATCCTGACATGACATGGACCAAAAAGGTCTATTTGCTATAGGCTTACTTTCAGTCCTTAGTTTCTCTAGTAGAATGAAAATAATCGCTTTGTTCCTTATGTTTCCAAATTCAAAAAAATAAAATAACACATATCCACACCAGTCAGAAATGTGCCAGTCTTTTCCTCCTTCTCTTGAGGGGTAAAGACATCTCCAGATGCGTGCCCAGCTGTGAATAGATCACTCGGCAACACAACACATCACCCGGAAACATGGTGTCTGCTCCTGGCCCAAATTCTGCTCCGTAGTTCACATTCAAATGCTCAAATCCAGCCAATTGTTCAATCAATAGAGACGTCTATAGGCTGAGCACATCAAGGTGCATAAAGAGCTAAGATTCAAGCCCCATGAAGGGAGGAGGTGTTGCGACAGGGGCGTGCCTCCTCCCGTAGACCTAGGAAGAGAAGAGCGGCCTTGGCTTCCCCACGGCCGCCCTGGACTCCTAGTCAGCAGCATGCGGCAGGATAGACTGTCATCAGTGAAAAGCTGCCAGGGACAATGACTCTGGCTCAGATCTACCACCTTCCTCCTGCCCCACTCTCTGTGGGACAAAGTCCATATCCTGACCCTGGCATTCTAGACCCTCCACAATCTGGCCAGCCTCCCTCCCCTTCTCTTTGCTTCTGCCCAGAACTACTCCCTGCTCACCCCACGGGTAGATGGTCCTGTACTCCAGTACCTTTGCTCAGAATGCTGTGTCTGCTGGCAGCTTCAGGCCAGACTCCTTGCCCATTTAAAACCCATTTCAAATGTCCATTCAATCATATAGTCACTCAGCAAATGTTTATTGATTGCCTAATGCATGCTGCTCTGTGCTGTTCTGGGCACTGGTAACACAGATATTAATCAGAAACAAGAAACAATTCATACACTAAAGGAGCTGAAGGAGGGGACTGAGGTTCCTGAAGGAAGAGCTTTGTCCTTCTCTGGTTCCCAGGAAGACACTGCTCTCGGGTGTGAAGTCCCACAAGTCTGGATTTGCTGTGCTCTCAAAATACTTACTACTCCCAAACTCGAACGAGAACTGTAGGATCAATTTTAGAGTTTCAGAGTAAAACATCATGCTCAAGGTCAAGTGCTGCTTAAGGGAAAAGGCCAATGACCCACTCCCAAATAAATAGAATTTCTTGCAAAGAGGGATTAATCTTTATCTGAGGGTTCTATTTATTTAGGCACCATGTTTAGATCATACCTCACTTCCTACTAATCCCAAAGTCAAATCTATGTGAGAGATTTTATGCCTCTGATTTCTCTCATTCCTCTTTTGGGGATCTTCAAAGATCCTGTAAGGCACCTCCCACCTGTTCTTTCCTGCCTCTCCCTGCTTTCTGCCTCACTCACCCAAAGGCCAGGGTCACCGATGCTTTGCAAACTCAGGACCAGCATGAAGGTGAGTGAGGCATTGCCTTGGGTGCAACATTTAACAGGTACTTGGTCATGAAAATAGGTAATATTTGATGCAATACTTTTAAGTAAAAATGAATGTCAAAAGAATCCGCGATGAACAAAGTACCAACATCAAAAATGGCATCCTGGTTTTCTCTCTGCTTCGGGCTCACCCACGGCTCAGCAAGGCCGCTCCAGTGACAGAGGCAGCGTGGACGTTGCACATGGTTCCTGGGAGACGCAGGACACGCCTGTCTGCTGACTTCAGCTCAAGGACTCGCTGCCAGCTTTGCCAACCTTCCTCAGAGAGCTCGCTGTCTCAGACATTCCCACCCTGACGCCTCTCGTCTTTTCCTGCTGGGGCAGCTTGCAGAGGCACTGACTGCCCTCCTGGCCTGCCCTTGCTCTGCCGCTTTTTACACACATATCTCCCACAATAAAACCTTTGTGCCTTTAATCAGACCTCGGTGCCTGCTTCTGAGAAAACCCAGACGAACATAAAAGAGAAGGATTTCTTCTTCTCTGAAAGGCAAGGCCGGGATCAAGTTTACGGCCTGAGCACGGTCTGACAACCGGTGTGCTCCAGACATCAACATCCTCCTTCCTCCTTCACACAGAAGAAGGGCCCGTGTCAGGACCCCAGTCCTGGTCGGGGATGGGGGCTGGTGTTAAACATATACGTGCCTGCTGTGCATGCAAATTTCAGATGGTTATACCTTCTTGGTAATTAAACCTTTTCCCAAGCAGAGATTTTATGTTTTATTTGCTGATGAACGGACTACATTTCTCAGCCAGGACTATAAACCAGGAATGTCTGGATTAATTCCTAGCTAATCATCAACACAAAGATTTTACCTTTGAAATACTTGTACTAGAAGGAAAAAAAGTGGCTTTGGATCAGCAACTTCAAATGGATTCATCTTTTCCTTACGAAAGTGGTTCCACATATACAAATTCCAGTATTTGGGGACTTCTTATATGAATATAGTTTTTCCATAGCCCCTAGAAAGCAGCTGGTCACTGCCAGGTATCAAGTCATACCCTAGACATAACCTGGCCACTGTCATGGATTTCAGAGGTCCAGGCTGTGGGCTCAGCCACGGAGGTGTAGTTTTATCAATGAATTGTTTTAATGGGGTGGGGCTCAGGCAGTGACTTTGGGTTGTCTACCGTCTCCCTCCATCTAGGTCAGTTACCCAGCCTTCCCCACGGACTGCCTCACTTCAGGAGAAAGCAAGCTGCCCACCGCCGCCTGGAGTGGTTCTTGCCAAAGTTGCATCAGGAATAAATGTGAAACTCTATGGAGGCCCATTTTACCTGAGAAGTTCCTCCTTGTTCTGGAAAATATGCAGAAGTGTTCATCTATTCTTTTTCTGTACATTTCTGTAGACAGATATGAGGCCCAAACTGCTAAAAAAACAGGCTGAGAATAAAAGCAACCCAAAGAGAAAGACAGAGCCAGGAAAGGAGGGATGAAGCCGGAACCCCTGGGTAAGCCAGTAGATTAACCCAAAGGAAGTCGGGGTTTGCATTGCTTTTTACCCAAGAGCATTCTAAACATTATAAGAAATTTTATTGTATAAGAGAATAACACCCCTCATATTGGGCTAAGATCTAGAAAAACACAATGAAAGTAAATATTTGGACTTTTCTGTTTCTAGAAATCAGATTGAATAAGGGACTCCAGAAAGGGTTTGACTCCTTCATTCAGAAGAATTGCTTTGGGAGAGGAAATGAAAAATGAAGGCTGACATCTTGACTGATCTGGAGGAAGAGAGGGCTTTCCTGAGGAGAAAGGCTGGGAGCTTGGAGGCAGGCTGGAAAGACATAAAAAGAGAAAGGAGATACATCCGGATGGCACTTCTTGTAGAGCTAGGAGAGGAGGCTTTCAGCCATGACCCCATCAGCACAGGGGCCCGAGCGTCCCCACAGAGGGGCTGATGAGGACCACGCCTCTTTCCTTTTCTAAGTTCCAAATCCCATTGAGAAGCTGAAATGTGTATTAACTGAGGATTAAAAAAATATATTAACGTTATTGCCAGGGGCTCTGGTTTGGAGACCATAGCTTTAATCTTGATAGTAGGGGCGGGAAGAGAGAGAAGGAGAGAGGGGGGTGTCCTAAGTTAGATTTCTGACTGAAGTCTGAAGGAAGAATAGAACTTAAGTGGAGACTTTTGAGCCAGGAAGGTGAGAGTAAATAAATTTATGTAAAGAGGCCCTGGCCGGCTGGCTCAGTGGTAGAGTGTTGGCCTGGTGTGCAGGAGTCCTGAATTCAATTCCCTGACAGGGTACACAGGAGAAGCGCCCATCTGCTTCTCCACCCCTCCCCCTCTCCTTTCTCTCTGTCTCTCTCTTCCCTTCCCGCAGCCAAGGCTTCATTGGAGCAAAATTGGCCTAGACGCTGAGGATGGCTCTGTGGCCTCTGCCTCAGGTGCTAGAGTGGCTCTGGTCACAACAGAGCGACGCCCCGGATGGGCACAGTATCACTCCCTGGTGGACATGCCAGGTGGATCCCGGTTGGGTGCATGCGGGAGTCTGTCAGACTGCCTCCCTGTTTCCAACTTCAGAAAAATACAAAAAAAAAACATTTATGTAAAGAAGAGAAGTTTAATAGACACAGAATTCCTTAACTGAACATATCCCACTGCGGAGGAGCTGCCCGCAAACAGAAACCACAGGACTGGATTAGGAAACCAGACATTCAGCCCAGAAGGAAGTCTGGTTCTGTATGTGGCAGAAGAATACGATCAATTTACAAAACAAGTCCCCACTGACAAAACTAAGCAAAGCCTCCTGAACAGAATAGAAGCAAAATGAAGACAAATGCAATACCGCACAGCGAGGGATGACGCGACAGACCATTTCTGCTGCTACCGAAGGTGTGGGCATTCCTCAGACATGGACAAGTGAAAAACTGAAGGAAGACCAGGTTCAGAGGAGCAAGTGACAGAAGAATGCCTTCTACTGTCATAAGCAACAACACACATCCAGGATCTGCTGAGTGTAGCTCTTCTGCTGAGACAAACAGGAGAACGAGACACCAGAAGAAGCTAAAGTCTTTTCATGGGATGATTTCTAGATGTCTGACCCCATTAGAATGGTATCTCAGCAAGATTGAAACACACACTTCTGTAGTTGTGACTGTGTCTGTTGTCTTTGCATAATTTTCTTTATCTAGATACCACGCAATATCTGCTATGGTCTTCAACTGGCCAAAGCTGTGTAGGTCTGGGATGTTTCTTATTCAGTGGGAGGAGGGGAGGCAGAGAGACAGACTGTCACATGTGCCCTGACTGAGATCCACCTGACAAGCCCACTAGAGAGCGATGCTCTGCCCATCTGGGGCATTGCTCTGTTGCTCAGCAACCAAGCTCTCTGCACCTGAGGCAGAGGCCATGGAGCCATCCTCACTGCCTGGGATCAACTCTCTCCAATCGAGCCATGGCTGCAGGAGGGGAAGAGAGAAAGAGAGAAGAAGGAGAGGGGGAAGGATCGAGAAGCAGATGGGCACCTCTCTGTGTGCCCTGACTGGGAATTGAACCCGGGACATCCACACACCAGGCCGACACTCTACCACTGAGCCAACCATCCATGGCCGGTCTGGTTTTAATTGTGTATTTTGTTTTGGAAACATGATCTTGTTTGAGATTGCTTCTGTAAGAAATGGGAGTTTGTCTTTTTCTAATATTCTCCAATATTTTTTTGTGTGTGGCTGTTGCTGTAATCTTATATGCCATACTACCCACAAACTTTTCAAAGAGTGGGAACTAAGGCAGCCTCGGGGCTGGTTAACTCAGTTTCAAAGGTGCTGAAGGAATTACCCTCGTATACTTCTCCCAGTGGGAGAAACACAGACTGGAGCCACTGTGGGAACCGCATTCTCCCCAAACATCTGAGTGGGACCGCCACCGCCTCACACTCAGCAAAATACCCAGTGGGGGAACAGGATTTTAGATACAAATGCCTTTAAACTTTAACTTCTGAGCCTCGGTGTCATCACCTGTGAAAGGGGGACAGTCATAACCCACCGTAGAAGTTACTGTGAAGAGAGAAGAGGTACGATTTGTAAAGCATAGAGCCAGTGCCTGGAAAACAGAAGGTCGGTCTTCCAAAATAACTGTTGTTAGTTCGGGTCTACAATGTCAATAATCTCACGCTGGCTTGACTAAGCCTGGTCACAACTGTCCATGGAGAAAATCCTTCCATTCATCTCCAGTGAAGGAGACTGTTGAAAGCGACTAATTCAATCCTTAATATAAAGATTCATTCAGCAAACATTTGTCAAGTGACAATGATATCCCAAACACTACTCTAGGTTTTGGGACTTCGGCAGTAAAAAAAAAAAAAAAAAAAAAAAAAAAAAAAAAAAAAAGCTCTCCTTTGTAGGGCACAGAATAGAGCCCCATCAAGTCCATCCCCTATAGACTGCAAACCTTTCAAAGGCAGAGACTAAATATTGTTTTTCTCATATTCAATTCATATTCACTAGGCAGAAAATAGAAGCTGTTAAAGTCTGCTGCGTTCATTGAGCTGGGTACAGGGAGTGAAGCCGCAGTAAACCTCACAGCACTCAGGGTTTTACTGGGGAGCTGAAAGAACCTGAGGCCATACAGTGCAGACAGCCCCGCAGGACAGACTGCCCATGGGCATTCAAGGCAGCTTCTCCATCCATCACCTACAAATGGTCTCTGTGAGACCTTCTTCCCCAGTCTCCCTGCACTGATCTGCGATGATTTTATCTAGTTTCCTAAGCCATCACCAACCATCTACCAACAAGCAGCAGCTTCACAAGTATTTCCTGGGCACATACTGTGTGCTAGGCCCTACACAAGTGCTTTCACATGGTCAACTTTACCTCCTCACCATCATAAGTCCATGAAAAGGTACCTTGCAAATGAGGACCCAGACCCAGAGAGGGTAAGGGATACATTCAGGGTCACACTTCCCACCAGTGGCAAAGCTGGGCCTTTGGAACTGCTTTCTTAACCTCAGATCTACTGATCTTTCTGCTCTGTCACTCCAGTCTCTGCCACACTCTTCACACTGCAGTTGGGAGTCTCCTCCTCACAGCACTGCCCCACACTTTCCAAGTCTTTGCTTAAGTAAAACATGATCTCACTTCTATGACTGGGTTCTCAGCTGGCCAAGCACTTTCAAACTCATACCCATTTGATCCTTCAAACCATCCCCATTTGATAAGGGAAACTGAGAATCAGAAAGAATGTTGGTTGTACAGCATCACACAGCTAACAAGGAGCCAATGTAGAA
Organism: Saccopteryx bilineata; assembly: GCF_036850765.1. Taxonomy (NCBI): domain Eukaryota; kingdom Metazoa; phylum Chordata; class Mammalia; order Chiroptera; family Emballonuridae; genus Saccopteryx; species Saccopteryx bilineata. Next base: position 142,477,509 of record NC_089495.1, read on the forward strand.
TTCTTAGTCAGATTTGTTTACTTTTTACTGCAGTCTAATGGGTGCCCCATAGCCCCACATTGTCTCAGTAGAGCTACTCCTCCAGATGAGAACTTGACTCTGACAATGCATCTGAGCACATGCAAGGCTGATATTCAGAATGAGAGCCTCCAGCCGAAGCCTGAGCCAGTATCAGGAGAGGTTATGGGGAAGGGTGGGAAAACCCTAACTGGGTGCCCAGTTGGGTATTTTTTTATGCAAAAAGCAATTGAAGTTTGTTTAGAGGGTCCAGGGACTTTGTAAGGACCCAGTTGGGGGCAAAGCCTGGAACAAAAAGAGCTGTGGGGTGGCTGACATTGGAGCATTGTGGTAGCCCCTATTAGTGACTGTACAAACTCCATTCCTGTCCCCTTCTTCCCTTCCAGTGGAGCCACAGGTTGTTCCCATGACTGGGGACACCAATTGATCTTCACATACTCCATCCCAGCAGGCAATGAATCATGATTAGTTCCACCAATGCTAGATTTCTCATTCCCCTGACTACTGATTTGTTTAGGGGTAGCCACATGATGAATTCTGGGCAGTGAGACGCAACCAGAGGTTGACTGAGTAGACCTTCTGGGAAAGTTTTGCTCTCCTTCAAAAAAAGGACCAATTTGTCTGAAATGGTCCTTTTAGTTAGCTGCCCTTCCCGTCTCCCTGATGGGAATACAGACATGATGCCATGAGCTGTAGTGACCAGTTTGTCACCATGAGGCAGCACACATGGAGGAAAAAAGTCAACAGTACAAGGATGGCAGAGAAGAAAGACAGAAAGTCTGTGTCTCTGAGAACGCAGTGGGTAGTGTCCCAGGCCTAGCCCATGCTACGGGAGAAAGATGGATGTTTTTATGCCACTGTAGTGTTTTCTTAGTTTTTGAACCTTGCAGCCAATTGCACGTGTAAGGAGCTGCAATGCTGACTATTTTGAGTGCCCAACAATGGACAGCCCACACCTCCACTTCTAGCACCAGGACTGACTGTAAGAGCTGTCTCTGGGTTCTGACCACCCTTTCCTGAAGTTCTCTTGCTTGTGTAAGAACACTCTTCATTTAGAAGCTATGTTTGATATTGAATGACTCAGCACTGGTGAGACTCCTCCTTCTCAGCCTCAAAGCATGGCTGGTGAAACTGGTTTCCAGAACAAAAAGTGGAGGACACAGCCTTGCCCAGCTGATTCATCATCTCAAGCCTCAGGCAAGCCTCAACCCTCCCTGTCCCGGGATAATCGAATAACACAAGGCACCATCTTACCATCTCAGCAAAGATGTGACAAAAGGCAAGGACATACCAATCATTAAACACCTGCTACACACTGGGTTCGGCATTTTCATACCGCGCCAACTGTATGTGCTAAGCGCTGCTATAGCCAAGGCGGTCACAGGCAACACACAAAGAGGAACTTTTGTCCTCATGGAGTTCACATTGTAGTCTGGGCAGGCACATAGAGTAAACAATCAACAACGAAATACATTGTATGTACACAGATGTGTATATACACTCACACACAGCCACACACAGGCCCACATGCATACATATTAGAAGGTGACAACACTGTAGAGAAAATACCATTAGGAACGGACAGAAGAGGTGTTAGATGACACTTCCTGTGTTTGTGGCCATTTGGGGCTTAGCCTCCTCATCTGTAAAATGAAGGACTTGCTCAGGCTCCGACGGTCACAGACATCCTCAGAGACTGCAGCGCACTCTGTCTGCGCATGCACGGGCTCACTACCAAGTGCTTTCAAAAGACACTCTTGTGAACGAACCACATTCCCACTAGATTTTAACTCCCTTTGTAAGTTACTTGTCCCCTTATTGGCTCCTATTTAACTCCATTTTCTTCTTTATGGATCTAGTCACAATTGCAGTTTTATACGTATTTGTGTGATTAATTAATCATAGTCTGTTAATGAGGTTGTACCCCACTGAATGTTTATGCTATTACACTCCAGTAGTTAACACAGGGCCCGGTGCCTTGCACATGCTCAGTAGAATTATGGCTGAGAGAATGAGTGAGTGAATGAATGAGTGAATAGAAGAATGAATGAATAAATGAAATCATTCTATCTCTTCTTTATTGTTTCAATTCTGAAGGCATCCAATGTTTTATTTTTCCTTCAACATTCCTTCTTCAAGCTTTTCACTGATACTGTCCTAAGACCTCTTTTCAAAACACATGCTTTCAAAACCAGAGGACCGAGGTCCGTGTTCATTCACGTTCTAGACAGAGTGAGATGTGGTTTACGTGCTGTGCGACGTGTGAGCTGAGGTGGAGGTCATGAACTTGTACACAATACACTCTGCAGAAGCTCCCCAGAAGGGAACAGAATGGCACCTGAGCATGCACATACACGCATACATATGCACACACATGTGCTTACATACATGCACACCAGTACATACACACATACAGACCTTTATGAAAAAAGCAGTGAGTGTTGATGCCTGGTTTATGTCCCGCCTCAGGCACTGGCTATCTTTCTGCGGGCTCCTCTACACAGAACACATGGGGAGGGCTGTTCTGAAATGTAAACACCCCAGCCCGTGTGACACAATGCTTCTACGAGAACAATGGGAAGCATTAAGTGGTGGGGAATGGCTGGACTGCATGGAAGAATTACATATGGGGACAAACAACAAAACATCAGCCATGTGGCAACTGCTGTCATCAAGGCATCTAGCCAAAGTCCTTCTGGCCCAGACAGTCATCTATTCATTATTCAAGCACCTCTTTGAAAATCCTTTTTCATTTCTGTAATTATGTATGCAGCAGAGCAGTATATACTTCTCATCCCACAGGGTGGGTTTGGCCACTTCCAACCAATTCTACAGTTATACTCAAAAGCCCAAGCCTGACGAGGTGGTGGTGCAGTGGATAGAGCGTTGGACTGGGATGCAGAGGACCCAGGTTCAAGACCTCGAGGTCGCCAGCTTGAGCGCGAGCTCATCTGGTTTGAGCAAAGCTCACCAGCTTGGACCTAAGGTGCTGGCTCGAGCAAGGGGTTACTCGGTCTGCTGTAGCCCCACAGTCAAGGTACATATGAGAAAGCAATCAATGAACAACTAAAGTGTCGCAATGAAAAACTAATGATTGATGCTTCTCATCTCTCTCTGTTCCTGTCTGTCCCCATCTATCCCTCTCTCTGTCTCTGTAAAAAAAAAAAAAAAAAAAAAAGAAAAAGAAGAAGCCCAAAGAGCTATCCAGAGTGTTGTGCTGTTGAGGTGTCTGAACTTGGTGCTCCTTCTTGTCTCTCAGAGTCAAGTCCTGGTACCCTAGAGAGGTGCGTACCTTGGGTTGGCCTCACCCCAGCCTTCTTGTAAGATGGTGCTGTGCTTCTGACAGGTGGACTGCGATACTATAGCAACTAGCATCACATCTGGTAGAAAGTAGAAACTCACATCCTTGTGGTTTTCTCACAACAAAGGCAAACATCCAACCACCATAAAAGACTCAAATTGTCAGTGCTATCATTCCTGCTAACAAGAAAAACAGGGTGACGGGAAAGATAAACCTTTTTCTATCAGCTACTTTTAGAGGCAATAATTACAGAGAGTCCGATGTAAGGCACATGGGACAGTGGATGGGATGCATGCTTCAGTGGCATTTTATAGAAGATACAGCAACATGCTTTATTCAGTCATTTCTTATATGGCCCCTCGATAAAAGAAAAGGACATCCTCTTAAATAGCCATTCCCTGGAGACATCTTTACTGGTGTGTGAGTAATGGTAGAGAGACCAAGAGCTGTTGTGATCAGCTTGATACAGGATTAGTTTGCTCACCAGATATTGAAGTGGAAGGGATGAGGCCACAGTGCCCATCGCAAATATTGCTTGCTTTTTTGGCAGGGCTGGTGAGATGAGTTGGTTACAGACAGAGGGCTCAGCTGGGGATCTGGACTATCAAAATTAAGACTTCTCATGGGCAATATGTACTCCTAACTTCTTTCTTTTCTCTCTCCCTTTTTTAGCCTTTTAACTCTTCAAAATCATTTCTTATAAATCACCAGATGTCTCACCTTTATTACAACCACTGATTCTCTCAAAGTGTCACATGGAGAAGTTTGCAACAATTGAGTCTCAGTAGATCAGATAGTCCCAGAAGTGGGGAATTGTCTCTGCTAAAAAGATATGTTGAATTCCGAACCCCTAGTTCCTTTGAAGGTGACCTTATTGGGAGATAGGATCTCAGCAAAGGTAAACAAGTCAAGGTGAGGTTATACGAATTAAGTTAGACTCTAATGCAATAAATGGTGTCCTTATCAGAGCAGAGAAATTTGGACACATACACACATGCACACACACACACACATGCACACACACAAGTATGTCATGTGAGGATGGAAGCAAAGATGGAGTAATATTTCTGTAAGTCAAGGTACACCAAAGATTGCTCACAACCAGCAGAAGCGAGAAAGAAGCAGGAAGGGTCCTCCCTTGAGCCTCCTTAGAAAGCACGGCTTTGTGAACAGCTTGATTTCAGACGTGTAGACTCCTGGACTGAGCGAACACTCTCCTGAGAGAAGAGATTTCGGTTGTGTTCTGCCACTGAGTGTGGGGTACTTGTGTGCTCTAGCAAGTCACAGCCCCCGAAGAGCCCTCTAAGCATAACCAGAGAGGTCCACGCAAAAAACTGGAGTGGCCTGAGATCACACAAGATTTATTGTCTCTGAGTCCGTGACTGTTTTGAGATCTATAATATCCGGTAAATGTAGTACTATTAATAGCAGTAATTATATAAGCTCACCAAATACATGACGTGCTGGTGGCCTGAGGATGGCAGACCACACTGTCTTGCGTCCTGTCCTCCTTCTCAGGGTTGCCTCTGGAAGGGCGACCCCCTGACACTTCCCTCCGCCAGACAGGAAGCAGGACAGCACTAGCATCCACACACCTTCCCAGGACATTGAAAAGATCTGCATCTCTGTAACGTTTGCCCAAGGAATCAGAGCTCATTGGAGGACTGTCACTAGCCAAATATAAAGTATGTTATTATCTCTCCCCCCAAACCTTGGCAAGTCTTTGTCACTTCCCCTTCTGAAAATTATACTTACTCAAAGCATTTCGTTAGCACCAGAACTGTTTGATGTAAATTCAGAAACCTAAATTGATATAGCCCCACAGCCAAATGTGTTGGCATTAGGAGCCCAGGACACCTGTGATACTGCTCTTACAGAAAATAAACTTCGGGCCCTGGCCGGTTGGCTCAGCGGTAGAGCGTCGGCCTAGCGTGCGGAGGACCCGGGTTCGATTCCCGGCCAGGGCACACAGGAGAAGCGCCCATTTGCTTCTCCACCCCTCCGCCGCGCTTTCCTCTCTGTCTCTCTCTTCCCCTCCCGCAGCCAAGGCTCCATTGGAGCAAAGATGGCCCGGACGCTGGGGATGGCTCTGTGGCCTCTGCCTCAGGCGCTAGAGTGGCTCTGGTCGCAACATGGCGACGCCCAGG